>NW_008677320.1:1024-12636 GCF_000695815.1 Acanthisitta chloris
TCCATAGACCATCCTTGTGATGGTTCAATACTGGTCTAAATAACATAAGACATAATCCAAGATATTGATGACTACCTGGTTAGTTTTGAGTTAGTAGAGCTATCAAGGGTGGATAGCAATCCAATGTGCCAGGGAGTAAGAGAGATAAACATACAATAAATATATTGATTCATTTTAAGAATGTACATATGGGCATGGCATGATCGTCATTGAAGAAAGGGGCAGTACAGATCATATGACAGGAGGATGTGATGCTCAGAGCTATCTGCTGAGACATGTTACAGATTATCAGAGCAGTATCCCCTTCATTGCATGGCTTGAGTATTCCTATAGACAGCAGTATCACAGGGGAAGGAGTATGGCCTATTTTGCCACTTCAATGAATTTGAATCTGCTAGAAAGGCAGTCCCAAGACTCAAATTATTTGAGTGTGATGAACTACACCATGACTTGTGACTTCACAGTGAGTCTCACAATACTTGGTGTCTTCCCAATTACCTGCAGCTCCTACAAGTATTTGTGTGCATAACAGCCAGTTTTTCTTTGATTTAAAAAGACTAAAAGATTACATCTTCATCACAAATTGTGGAGAAGCAATGGCAAACCTGAAACTTTAGGAGCACAAAGGAGCAGAAGGAAAACAAAATGACCCAAACTAGTCTTTAAAAAACAAAGCAGAACAAAAGAAAATGTATCGATCCTCATGATTCAAGGTAAACAGGGAGAACAGACTCTCCTATCTCGTTTTTCAGTAGTTTGGGGTTGCTGAAATACAAGTGGGTGAGAGATACGTCATATTCATTAAAGATGGATGTGGCCTTCTTTCTTTTTAGGCCACCAAGAGATGACATTCTGTGTGTGGTGATAACTAAGAGGATAGGACGGTGTTTCTATTGGTTTCATGCTTGCCTGTATTGGACTAGATAGACATAATCACCCTGGAGATACTGTATTTACTTCTCTTTCCTTATTTACTTTGTTTCTTTTATTTCACTTGGGGGGACTCGGCTGGAATTGACATTTCTTTCTCCTCAGCAGCAGCCTTGTCTTTCAATACTGGGTCTCTGGGCACTGAGTTAAGCCAGAGAGTGGAATGGACCCGCTGTAAATAATGTTGATAAATTGGGTAGATAACACAGCATGGCCTGGTTTACCCCAGCGCAGAGAGTAATAAAAAGGAGCTTCCACCTCTGAAAGGTCATTGTATTGACAAGGGGAACAATTGTGGGAATGGCAGCTGTGAGACACTTGTCACTAAACTCACTTTTTCACAGGAGATGCTGAAGGGATTATGCCTAGGCCTTTTCCTCAGTACTCTCACCCCTGAGGCTGTCTGATTTAGTGATGCTGGAAAGCCTGTGAAGCTGAGGGCCTCTGGTGCTCAACAACACTGAGTTACAAGGCTCCCCAAACCTCTCATGGTTCTACTAAGCCCCAAATAGTCAACTACACAGGAGCTTTTCCAACTTGACCAAAATGGAGTAGAATCCACAGGACTACCCCAGCAGTCCTTAAATGCTTTGTCACCTCATCCTGTGTAGCCAGGAGGTCTTAATGAGAGGGATGGTATGGGGATATTTATTAAGTCACAACTGTCCCAAGTGATTCAGTGGTTTCATGTGGTAATTCAAAAATTATCCTTTTTAATTTTGTTCCCATATCTCTGTTCATACATGGGAGAGAAGTGTAATTGCTAATTGTGAATCCATCTGATAGACATCACTGTAACATGATTTTGGAGGTGCTGGATCACTGATGGATCACAGACACTGAGCAGAACTTGGGTCACATGCGTCCATCATACAGCAAGCACGATGGAGATCAGCCAAAGGAATAGCTCCCATGGATAACTAGTAGTCTCAGATCACTTCGATGAAACCTACACCCAAAAATCTGGTCCTGAAAAACCATGCCTTCCCCTTTGAGCAGTCAAAGCAAATGTGTATTCAGAGACACCAAATCAGAGAAGATAGAACAGAGTGCATGTGTCCACAAATAACAGCAAATTGAATAATCTCTGAGGCCTTGCCTAGACTTGCAGTCCTCTTCATGTCACAGTACTTTTAAACAGCTTTCCAATTAACATACCCAACATCAGGACTGGAAATTCAAGTCTAATAAGGTCTCATTAAAAAACAAGGCATACAGCCCACCAACTGAATGCAACAGACCATGCCAATTGGCACTGAGATGTGATGTAATTATATAATAACAGCCATTCTGTGTCATAGTGAAGGTCTGTGTAGTCCAACAACCTTCCCTGACACTGGCCAGCAGAGCATGCTTAAAAACATTGAGAACAAAATGCTTGTACAATGATTTTTGCCCCAGTTGCTCTTCCAGCATCCAGCACTTCAGTGTGTAAGGGATTCCTAAACCAAACTTGCGCATAAAGTACTTTCTGCATCTACGAGAAAGTATCCACAAAGTAAAGGAATTGCTACACGGTGGGGGAAGACATTTGTTCTCCCCAGAGAGGCTAAACAAGCATGACAGAGTATTGATTCTATCATTTTATTTCAAGAGTGATGCCTGTGGTGTATTAGGAAAGGGAATATTTCTACAGTAGAGTGAGTTTCTTAGTTCTATAATGTATTGTGCAGCCCTAAAGGTATTAAAACAGATGTGGTTTTCTAAATGGGAGGAGCAATGGACTTCACCACTTTCTCTGTCTTTTGACTATTTGCTTACTATAATACTGACTTAACAGCAGATTCCAATAGGACTCATGGCCTACGCCCACCTCAAAGTTGAACTCTCATGAGTTTTTTACAAATGAGAATGAGGTTTTGTGGACATTCTTATTTTACATTGAGACTTTCCCCATACAGAAGACTAGAGTTTGATATATCATCAATTTGTGTCACTTACTACCGTTCAAATGCAAAGTGAAACCTCACTGGAAGTAGAAAGGGGATGTGGGGAAAGGGACGAATTCAGCTAGAGTGGGAAATTATAATGCCTTGAGATGATAACAGTAAACTGTTTCAGGGGCTGTTTAAAGCAGGATCCAAATGATGCCCTTTGAAAAAGCAATCTAATGATTTAATAGCCCTGTTCCTAGATACTGGTATCATGAAGACCAGAATTGCAATCCTTGCTTTGGCCACACAGCACAGTCTTCCAGGGAGACAAGATCAGCTCATTAGACAGCAAGAAGCTGGTCTCCATCCAGTTCTGACATTCTCAGCCAGCCTGTGCCATCTGGCTCGGACAGCACCCCAAACACATAGCAAACCCTTTCTCAGAGCTCCAGTCACATGGAAGAAATATATCAGAGGGCTGGAAATGGCAGTCACTGTCAAGTGTAGTAGCTTTTCGCCCCAGTGACCACTTTGTCAGAGATCTTGTTGAGGTCTGTTGTGATTTCCTGGGACTTTTGGAAGGCTCAAAATAATTCAGTAATCACAAAATAAGAGCAGAAGTAGACAACTGAAGTAGAATTGGTAAGCACTTCAATAATGATTAATATTCTCCCTCTTCCCTGCCTCTGACTGCAAAATGTTCCCCGGTATCGACTGGATGACCTGGACCCGAGTTCCGTTGAAGTGAAGTTAGTTTGGTTCAATCCAGCAGGAGTCTCTGGGCTCTGACTGATGATGGGAAGCGAGATAATAGGGCCCTCAGCAACTCACCCTCACCTTAGCCTTGTCCACTGGGCACGTATGGCCTAATGCATTCTGCTCCTATTGCTAAGCAAGTCAGGGTTATAAACATGATTTTCATAATTGGGTTTTAACATATGTAGAAACCACCCAGCAGCAATCATAGCTTTGCAGCAGAAGAGCCTTAAGACAGAGGAGAACAGTTTCTCTGAAGTGTTAAGAATCCCAGTGTATTTATCTTAATAAGTTTTATTACAGCCTGCCAGTTCAAACCTAATGACTAATTTATCATATAAAATACCAGCAATATATTTTTTGATTTTGCTAATTAATTATCTCAAACAAAGGTGATATTTATAAAACTGTCCAGAAATGGTATGTGCTTTAAAATTGCCTTGCAGCAGGAGCTGAAATTATTACTAATATGGGATCAAATTATTACTGTATTGACTTAGTTATTTTATTACCTCATAATGGATTTCCTCATTATTTTTCCTGGGATTGTAGCATTCATGATTGCATTAAAGTCTGTTAATCTATGCAAATATCATTAGGAGCTACTAATAACCATGGCAATTTTCTTCAATTTCAGGGATTGTGGTAAGTACTCCCAACACATTATGATCTGTTAGTGTGATGGGATTAACTCAGCCCTCAAGATCTTGGGACAGTGGGTGAACAGAAGATCTCTGGGAGCCTTTCCTTCCTTAAAGACAGATGAATGGGAAGGTGGGAATTTGTTCTTCTGCTTAAGAGGAGGGATGAGGGGCACAATTCTCAGCTCCACCAGTCTAACCCTACCTGATGCCAACCAAGTCACCTGTTAGTTTGCAAAATGTCCATGCCATATAACTTCCCTCTGTATATCCAGCATGCTATTTAACCTCAAAAACAATAGCCCACCCTATGTTCACATGTTTTAAAACTACAGTGAGAACCAGTCATTTTCTGAAGGTCAAGTGATGGGGTGATGACTTTCCTAAATTCAGGACAAGACAGAAGCAAATAAAGGTGAATTTTCAACACTGGGCACAGCTTTTGAGTGTACCATGTGTGATCTAATGCCTTCACACTGATGTTTCAGAGGTACTCAGTGGACCATTTTCAAGACAGCTGAGATTGCTGCAGAGCTGAGTATGTGTCAGTGTTTGTACTGACCACATAAAAAAAAAAACGCAGACAAATATTAAGCCTTGAATGTTTCCCTGTCCAACAGCACTGAAAAACTGAAAGATGCGTGTATAATAGAAGAATAGGTAAGGGGAAATACACATCTGCTTAAATGCTTTAGCTATTTATCTCTATTACCTATTAGTCTAATTTCACATTTCCCATGCTTAGATAATGAGGTTACAGACACCTTTGTAGTAATGCACACAAAATTAAATAGAAGAAAATCAGGTTAAATTGGATCACTGAATGACAAGGATGGAATTTCACCTCCTTACCCATATCTCTCTGACTATCTGTCTAAATAATCTAGATCCATAGCTTATACACAAGCAAGACAATCCTAACAGCAACTTTCCAGTAGTGCTTTCCAACTGATGATTCCGGCATTTTACAGGAAATGTTACATTATTCCTGCAATATTAGGGCTTACATCAAGCTCTCCTGTCATTTTTGAATGGCACCTGAAGCCTCCTCTTTGAATTGACCTTAGACTTAAATCAGTTTAGGTCCAATTATAAGAGCTACTGAACTCTGGGTGCCCTTGTTTTGCTCCATCAACATGTGCACCACAACTGAGAGGAAGACAGGCTTTGAAAATGTTAAAGGCTTCAGTTTTTGACACAAAAGCTGCATTCTGAAGTATAAGCAAGCAAAACAGTCTTGAGATGTTGGTCAGGAATCCCACAGCCCCAAGGATTCCCAGGATTCCTGTCTTCTCCCTTAAAGATTAATAGGATTCTCACTCCCAAAATCTCTTAAAAAAAAAAAAAAGTCCAACAACACTGTGGTGGTGTCACAGCTAACCAGTGTTGGATTAGGCATTTGCACCTCTGTTAAAGCATTAACAAAATGTGATTGTTTGGTGTTTGGCTGTCAATCTGCATTTGGCTCAGTTGGGATAATTTTAACTTGGAATATGTTAAAAAGTAATTATGTAGATGGCAGCAGTCATAGGCCCTGTGAAAATCTCAGTTTTTGTGCTGATGACCTGATCTTGTTTTGTTAAATAAAAAAGAACCCCAAAACAGTGTTCAGGAAGGGGAAAAGCAGGATGAATCCAGGGAGGGGGTGGGGCTGAGACATACTACAAAACAAAAAAAACACCATAGGTTTTTATTTGTATTCTTTCCTTCTCCCCCTCACTTTTGTTGTTGTTGTTGGTGGTGGTGGTTTGGTTTGGTTTGGGGTTTGTTTTGGTCTTTTCTTTCAAGATGAATAGCTGTCCTTCATGGTGAGAGGGAAAAAATAAAGGGAAAATCAAGTCCAGGAGAAATGCAGACAGTAAATTGGATGGACTGGTTGAAGCTGTTATGCATTAATTATATTTCAGAATCAGCTGGGCCCCTTCTCCACCACTCAGCATAGCCCCAGTCTGCTGGGTGACTGAGCAAAGGACAGTAACAAAGCAGCATTAAGGGTTCTATCAAAGGTCTCTCCAGCTGGTTTCCTTACCCAGCCTCTTGCAGAATACGAGCTCATTAATTCCTGTTTTTCACACAGGTTCTGTCAGAAAAGGCTCTTTCATAAAACTGCTGAGTGATTCTCCCAACTTGAACTGCTTTGGAGTTTTGAGACTAGAAACACAGGAAGTTAGTCTTCTTGAGTTTTTCACCAGACAAGGGTCTTAGCAAAAACTTAGGTCAGCCCTGCTAAGGGGTTACAGTAGATTTAGACATGAGAAGACAGGCATGGTAGGAGGATAAATAACTATCTATTGCTACCCAAAGCATTAATTTGGAAGGAGATGGGTCCCACCAGAGGGTAGTTTGCCTCTCCAGTGCTCAACATTCTTTTTATGTCAGGCAGAGAGTGCAGTAGTTTAACTTAAAATGGGGTGCAAAAGCATCTGCCTTGGACTGATGTGAAAGTGGGAGGCAAGATTTTCTCCTAATTATTTAAATCAGACTTTTTTTTTGAGTGGTTGACATATTGAGCCCATCTCAAATAGCAGTGGGGGAACATAATTTGGAGTGTAAATCAGAACAATTTCACTGATGGTGTTGATTTACACCATCTGAGGACCTGGCTTAGCTCTGTTACGGCAGTGATCTGCACTGCCCAACCTCCCTGAATCCCCTGCATGGATTGTACACATCAGTTAACTTCAGGCAAGACTTCCTTACATTGTCTGAATGCTAATTGCACTTCTGTGCTGCACCTTATATTAAAATTAATATATAATTCAAAAAAATAGAGATAATTGAACTGACCCAAAATATAACCCCTTTCCTGATTTCTTAAGCACTTGAGATTTAGCACAAATCTCTTTTACTGCAGGGGCTTACATTGTGCCGTCAGCAAATGCAAAGAGCAATTAAACATTTAACATGATCACAAGGAGAAGAGGAAAGCTGCTGTTTAAATGCATCAAGGGAAAGAAAAAAGCTCAGGAAAACATACTCTTGGCTCTAATGTAAAACTAAGAAAAAACTGCACTATGGTCAGCTCAATTCCACAGCTTTGTTTATTGGCGATCTAGTACATATGGCCACAGAGATGCCAGGTTGAAAAAAATGCTTTCTAGAGAGTAAGCATTATGATTTTTACCTTCTCTTTGTTATCCTTACTTGGAAGGGTTACCTGGAGCTTGGAGAATAGCTGCTTCTGGAAAGTACGGTACTGCACTTCCTCAAAGGAAGAAAAGGAACAACAGACTTCAAAACTCTGCATCCCTACTGACATTCCTAATTTTTCTGTTTCATACATTTTCCTGTTCTGCTAAAAGCTTGTAATATAACCTATGAATCATCTTGGTCAGCACTGCTGCCTATATTCAAAGTATTAATAAGAAGAATTAGTCCTGTTTGTCAGTCTGTCTGTGAATGAGAGATGTAGGATTAAGTCACTAGATGCTATTTGTTTTCTGTGGCTTATAGAGAATGTTTATTCAGTTGTCGTAAGGACATCAGGGTCATGCAGCCCACTATGCAGATTGAGCAGGTAACCACATTGTACAGTCTCATTCATGGATGACTCAAGTCCCTCTCTAACAGAGAAAGTGATCCTGATTTGACATTCTGGTTGTCCAAGAGTCCTGCCTTAAAAATGCTCTTGGAGTCTGTTTTCCCAGTACAGAGGGATGGATCACAACATATGCTCAAAGAGGTCTTGCTCCCTGTTCAGGGGTAAATGGGAAGACAGGTAAATTATGGGACTCCAAGGCTGCTGTCAATCTGACAAAGTCTTAAAAAACATACAGAGGAATTTTGGGTGGCTTAATTTAATAGGATTTTCATAGTACACTACCATCTTCAATTAAGTATTTATCAAGAGAGTCTTCTCAATTCATAAATAGGTAGTTAGGTTCCTCATCCCCTCTGCAGGATATCAGGGTATGAGCTGTTGAGACAATCTTTTTTTCCAAGTGTCTGACACAGAGAAACCAATATAGGGTGCTGCTCACAGGGGAGGTCACAAGGTCCCCAAAGCAGGCATTCCCCAGGATAGGAAACAGTGGGAGAGAAATGATCTGAGCTCAGTTCCCTACATTTTAGGATGACATCTAAATGCCAGAAAGTGGACTCTATTTCTTCCTGTACCGAGATTTTGAAGGATTTAATGTACTACCTTTTTTTTTTTCCCTTTATTTTTTTCCTTTTTTTTTTTTTTTTGGATACAGTTTAAAATGTTTTTAGGTTGAATTCAGAGAAAGTGGGAAAACTACTCAAATATCAATTGCTTTCTGCCTGCAAAAGCATTTTGTTCTCAGCTTTTGCATTAACAAGACTCAGGCATGCCTATGACAGAGAGAGACTTTTTTTTGTTATCTCAGTTTTTTCGGGGTTGCAATATGAGACACAAAGCATCATTTTCTCTAGTAGATTGTGCCACTGATACAATATGGGTCTAATATATTGATGAATAAGGATCTGTAATATGCTAATATTTCTGCATCACATTAATATTCTATTAGACTAACGCATTATTATGCTAATAAGTCTATTAAAAATGCAAAATATAATTATATGTTCTGTATGGATCCACTGTTGAAATCTGATTCCTGCTCTAGACACACTTGTGTGTGTATTTCTAGAAATTGTAGTACCTGCTGTGAAAAGTTAACTTGGTCCACACCTAATGTCTTTTTTCATCACACACCCCAAGCAGCACCCAAGACAGGACTTCGTATGTTCAAATCCATTAACAGGTGAAACAGATTAAGTGCTTCAGGAGGTCTGCATTTCAGCTCTAGGAAAGACAGGCTGACAGCCTTGCTTTACACACAACACACACCTCATTCTGTCTTACTTTAGAACCTGGAATTTACCTTGCCTTTCGCTGAGCAGCTGGCTGAGAGGGGACGCTCCTCCGGGTTGGTGTGTTGTGGAAGAAGGGGTTTATGCACCTGAAACCTGACAAGCTAATCCCCTAACAAAGGATGGTATCTAAGGCCCACTGACAGATGGGGTTTAAGAGATCCCTTTCTCTGTAGTGGATTTTCTGGCCAGTTTAGACAGCGCCCTGCTCAGTGTGCAGTTTATATTGTTTATTTTTAATGCCTTATTTCCCCCAACACTATCAAGGGAACCTAAGCCACAGACCGAGCAGGCTGTGACTTCCCTCAGACAGCTAGTATCTGACACTGGGGCACTGTGATGCCTACATCCCCCCTTGGTCCCAGTGCTGGCTATCCTTCTGCTCCTCTGTCACTGTTTAGAGAGATTTTGCAGAGTACCTCCCACTCGCCATAAACATATCCACACTACTGCACACTCCTGAATAATGGCATTTGGAGGAGAGGTCTCCTGCAGTTCTTTCTACCATAGTTAAATGTTCACTTGATTGCTTTTAGATGGGCCAATTAAGAATGAAAAGGGAAAGTGAACAGCATGGTTTTGTTTTGTTTTTAAAATGTCATGTTTGCCAAGTTTATTAAGAGGGAGCTCAGAATGAATACTGAATTTTCAAAGACTGGTTCTGATATAGTTTGGAAAAAGAAAGTGGAAGGACATGTCCTTCTCTCTGTCCCTGTCAGGATAACTCACTGCCCTGCATCAGTGTCTGCATCTCATGGCACCAACTATTTAATGGATGTTAATGCAGACATCTTTAATGAGAGAACAAGGTTTCTGTTACTTGTCTGAAGATCTGTTCACTTCCTTATTGCACTGGAAAGAGGCAGAAAAATAAATGGAGAAAGATTCTGACTAAGAAAAATCCTTTCTAATGGTGAGGAAAGAAAAGATGTAGATAGAACTGGTAGTCTGGGGAGGCTGAGGCTCTCCGTCACTGAAGGCAAGTTATAAAAGAGAAACATATCTATTAGTAATACCATACTCAAAAGTGGTTCTAAATTGTACTTGTTGAGCTAGGGAGCTTCTTCGGGGTCCTGCCAAACCTTTGGTATGGTTCTGGCCCTACTTTCATAGGCAGCAGACACAAGGCTTTGTGAAGAGCCTCACAGTCTTCAGGGTTCATTTGGTACTTAAAGAGCAAAGAAGTTGGGATGATGTCGAATTGTTCTTACAGCAAGTGTGGAGTAGGAGGAACAGTTTGCAAGTAATAAAAGTGGTAAATGTGCTCAATTTCATAAGATTTAAGGCTTCCATAAGCATCTACATGCTTCATGCAAGCCACTTGTATTGCACTGCCTTATGTGTGAGTAACCTTGTTCTTTGGTGTCTCTTTTTGTCACAGTAAATATACTGCCAGCATTAACAGTGACTGGATTTCTCTTTTAGGGCAAGAGGAAGAAATCTAGGTCTACGGAAGTGAAAATCCAACCATTTCAGCATTATTTTCTATGAGCATTCAGTATGATATATATGCATGAGTGATACTTTACATACATGACTCCCTGAGTTGAATTTGTCATAGCAGACATGGTGAATGAGTTAGGGACTTAATTACACAAGATTCGAAATAGGGGGTTTTTTTACTGTATCATATCATTCATCTTACTTCCAAATTTCACTCTTTTCAAAACAGCAGCAGAATGATTATTTACTCAGTGAAGATACACAAAGTGTTTAATTTCCAAGTTTGGTCTACAGAACAGGAAACTCAAACTCATCTTTGTAATGTCCATGTTTTCAACTTGAAGCCACTGGTGTTTCAGAAGCCCCCTAGCATATTCCATTTATGTCATTGTCACTATTACCATTATTATTTTAATACATATCCTGTGCACTAACATTTCCTGTGGATTCCTTGAGACAAACATCAGGTGGTATCAATCTGCATCATCAACTTGAAGTTCATAGGAGATACACTGATTTATATCAGCTGACAATTTAGCCCAAAGTCCTTATCAAAAGTGGCAGAAAGTGTTTTGCTGGGCTATGTATCCCTTAGAAAGAACGCTTTTCACAGGAAAGCTGTTGTTTGGTGTATTCCCTTTTATAACATCACTGTTTGCAAAGTAGGGAGACCAAAAAGATGAGGAAACTAATATGCATGGAAAGGCTCAAGGTGCTGAAGTGATGGACTTCAGCAAAGCCTTTGACACCATCTCCCATAGTACACTCCTGAAAAAGCTGCAGCCCATGGCTTGGACAGGGGCACTCTCTGCTGGGCTAAGAACTGGCTGGATGGCCCAGAGAGTGGTGGTGAACGGTGCTGCATCCAGTTGGTGCCAGTCACTACTGGTGTTCCCCAGGGGTCGGTGCTGGGCTCAGTTCTCTTTAATGTCTTTATTGATGATTTAGATGAGGGCATTGAGTGCACCACCAGCAAGTTTGCAGATGACACAAAGTTGGGGGGCAGTGTTGATCTGCTGGAAGGCAGGAGGGCTCTGCAGAGGGACCTGGATAGGCTGGAGAGATGGGCTGATTCCAATGGGATGACATTTAACAAGGCCAAGTGCTGGTCCTGCACTTTGGCCATAACAATCCC
>NW_008677321.1:0-7384 GCF_000695815.1 Acanthisitta chloris
AGGCCCCTCTGGATGTCCCATCCCTTCATTCTATGATCACATCAGAAAGCAAGTGGTTGTGTGCCTTGAAAAACTCTTTGCTTGCAGGACCTATAAGTGTAACAAGTGCCAAACAAAACAAGTATAGGGAATTCCCTTTTTATTAAAGTTACCCACAGAATCTAAGGGAAACTGGACAAAAAGGGTTTGTTGCCTGGAAACTTATTAGGAATGAAAATTTAGTAAATTTGCTAAATTAATTGTTTCCAATAAGAATAGGACTCAGGGCAGCCTTCTAATTGCACATTGACCAGATGCCATTAAACAGCTCCTGTGCTAGTGAGTGAAAAGATAAATTAATGCTCAGTTTGGCTCAATCAAACGCAGCAAGTACGTTATTGTCTAAATAAAAATAAACACAGGCAATAAATATCAGCATAGAATGTTGTCATCTAAGGCATGATACAATTTGGAATGTTGTTTTCTGTCGTTCTTGAAGTCGTTGGCGTATTTTAGGGATGTGCAAAACATAAACAGAACTGTTTGGCTGTCGGTGCAGCAAATGGGATCATGGAGGTCACCAAAATAAGCAACAAGGGGTGAATTAGTTTTGTCTCGCTGGTTCTGGTAGCAGGAGAGAAGTGAGGGAGGCAGTTGCTGCTGAAATTGCTGGTAAAGAGAAAGTGTCTCTGGCACATCTTCCTCATGGAAACATTTAAACAGGTATATGAGTGATGCGAATTAAAATGCAGCAGTAACAATTCAGGGAAAAGGTTTCTGAGCCCTGGGAGGCCTGGAAGGGAATCCTAATGCAATTATGACTAAGAGCAGTGTCAGAGGCACAGCTTTCCCTTGATCTTAGCTGATGAGCAAGGAAAGGGGAATTTCTAATGGACTCAACATTTCATTCCTCTATTATATATCCGTGATTCATCCTTTAAATAAGAGGTTTATGGGTGCTGGAGAGCCAGCTGGAAGCTACCTGTGTCTCACAGACTTCCTTTTGTTCCAAATGCCTCCAGCACTGAAATGTTCCTTTGAGAATTCCTAGGGAGAGCAATAGAATGAGGAAAATGCTGCCCTGAAGCCATGAGCATCATGTCACCATGATCATCGTCATCACAGGATGTGCAACAAGTAGTTGCCTCCAGAGGTCTGACTCAGGCTTGATCTAGGTAGAGATAATAAGAGGGATGCATTATAGTTCATTATGTCTCTGTTAATATTGGGTACTTAAGGGACAATAGCACTATGAGTCTTGATCCATCCCTGGAGGTGTTTAAGACCAAGTTGGACAGGGCTTGGAGCAGCATGATCTGGTGGAAGATGTCCCTGACCATGGTAGTGGTTGAAAGTAGATGATCTTTGAGGTCCCTTCCAACCCAAACCAATCTGGGATTCTATGATTCTGCAGGGTGAGGAATCACCAGAACAGAAACCAGTAAGGCTTTGGAAATGCTTCCTCTTAAGGTTTATGCTTATTGGGACATAAGTACCAGAAATTGCTTATTTTCAGGAGCCTAATTTTATCTCTTCTATCCTCCTGAGCCAGTACATACATATTTCAATCACTGGTGCCTCTGTAGAAAAGCCCAAAAAGAGGAAAACAAGTGTATTGCTCATCACCTTCAATGACACCCCATTCCCTCAAAGCATGAGAGATCCAACCTGGAGCAACCACTGGGGGTTTCTTACAGTAAGTGCAGGTCTTGTGACACAGGACAGACAGAGCTCACCCTTAGCAGACTCACTTGTAACTCCTGAGGGATAAGACAAAACCAAGACTTGTAAGGATGTAATGATTTGCATCATGACACTCTCACTTGTAGAATTTGCTCATAGGGATTTAGAGTCATCAACACTCATCTAAAATGTGGTTCCTTTGGAAAACAACACATGGTGTTCGGGTCACAGCAGTCACACCAGTGAAGACTTGGATGGGCTGCAGCTCTTACTGTGACAGATTGGCTGTTGGTCAGTGTTAAAAATCACAGAGTCACCCTGACAGAAAAGTTTATCCTAGTGAAGATAACAAAGGCAATCTGACAGCCATTAAAAAATAAATTGTCTCTGTCAAGATAAGCTGAGGGAGCTGGGGTGGTTCAGCCTGGAGAAGAGGAGGCTCAGGGGAGACCTTCTCACCCTCTGCAACTCCCTGACAGGAGGTTGGAGTCAGGTGGGGGTTGGTCTCTTCTCCCAGGCAACCAGCAGCAGGACAAGAGGGCACAGACTCAAGCTCTGCCAGGGGAGGGTTAGGTTGGAGATTAGGAAGAGATTTTTTTAGGGAGAGAGAGTGCTCAGGCATTGGAATGTGCTGCCCAGGGAGGTGGTGGATTCACCATCCCTGGAGGTTTTCAAGCTGAGACTGGATGTGGCACTTAGTGCCATGGTCTAGTGACCACAGTAGGGTTGGACTTGATGATCTTGGAGGTCTTTTCCAACCTGGTTGATTCTATGACAAAAATCTGTTGAAATACAGTGAGGGGAAAATGGTCACTTAAAAAAACAGTGACAGATTTCTGAAAATAAATGGCAAGAAAGAGCCTTAGAAGGAGACGAGATTCTGATTCTCCTGAAGGAGATGCCCTCAGTGGCTAAAAGCTGGTAAAATTAAATGAGCTAGATATAAAAGTCCTGTCTAGAAATGTTATCTGAGCACACCACAGTTGTATATCACCCCTATATTATCATCTCTAAAATAAATCCTGAAATCAATGATTGACATGTGATGATTACTTTGGAACTTTCCATATAGCCTTGAAGCTGGATATCTATTTTATAGGACTCTAGGGTTTCATATATCCTAATTCACAGGCACAAAGGAGTGACTAAAGATCCCAGGCACCAACTGACAGGAAAACTACTGCAGGATAAATGGGATAAATCCATCCCACCCATATAAAGTTGGATGTCTCCATCCTTGCCAGCTATCAGACAGCATGATGGATTGCTGCTCCCTGCAATTCCTGTCCATTCCCTAATTGCTGCTTGAATCATAGAATCAACCAGGTTGGAAAAGACCTCAAAGATCAACAAGTCCAACCCTACCATGGTCACTAGAACATGGCACTAAGTGCCACATCCAGTCTTATTTTGAAACAGTCCAATGAACTGCACGAGGCTTGTGCATGGTCTGTCCTTCTTCCCTCTACACCTTTCCCAAATGGATTTATAGTAGGGAATAGTTGCCTTGCTATATTTGGCCCTGAGGTTTCCAATACAAAATTACCAGAATGAATGATCTGGAATTTCAGACTTCATGAAACTACCCAAATCAAACTGGATCTCATCTGGGAACAGAAAGTATGAGGGCAGTCAGACTGTGATGTTACTATCCCATCTTACAGCCAAAAGTAGTTAAGGCAGAAAAATACAATATCTTCAGGGCCAGTAAACTCTTCCAACTAGTGATCTTATTCCAGCTATTCAGAAGGGAATATAAATTCTGATTCTTGTCCAAACCCTGATTAATAAGAACCAGCTGAAGCCCAGCAGCAGTGCTAGCATTTAGTTTTTATTCAAGCCTTTAATTTTCATTTATATTCTCCTTTTTCACTTTTCTACAACTGTAGAAATAAATCTGAAACAAAGGAGATTTTTAGTGACCGAATGTGTCGGGGTGTAAGGCACAAAGTGTGACTGCAGCAATAAAGTAGAAAGGAAAAACGAGCTGAGATACCATGATCAGCTTCCCAAAGATAGATTCCATCATCTGCAACATTTCCCTAGGTCTTGCATTTGGAAAAGAACATTATGTAAGGACAAAGAGTGTCCATAAATTATGGTCAAGATCCTCATGACTTTTCAGGCTTTCCTGCTCTCTTAATTAACTACACGCAAGAGGAATTTTATCTTCTACAAATCTTCCATGTGTTTATAACTATTTTAAATGACTCAAGGATATTTTAATGGGACAGGAATTCTGAAAAACACCAAAGGGAAGCTTGAAGTGTGTCTGTACTTGGCAAGTCAAAGTACAGAAAAGATGCAGCAAAGGAGAGAGCTGAGAGAACTTTAAAGTCTATATTCTCCTGGAGCTGAGGGTCTGACTGCACCTGAGAAAAACTTTGTAGCTGGAGCAGTTCAAAGTGATGTGTTGGATTCCTTTCCCATTAAAAAGATGTTAAGGATATAGACAAAAGGTTATAAAATAAATCCCTCACCTTATGGAATGGAGATGCTCTTGTGTTCACTCTAAGGTTGCTGGGACAGTGGAGAAACAGCCAATACTGAAACAGAATATTGCTTTGCTATGTAGCATTTTCCATCCAAAAGTGTCAAGTCATTTTACAAACACTTAATAAAATGTTCCTCCCCACTTGCTTATGGTCAGGAGAATTTACTTCTGCAGCAAGTGAAGAACCCAAAGAATAACACAGGATTCTTGCCAAGCAGTAGCAATGTTCCTCTTCTCCCTTGCCCCTCTCCTTTTGTTGTTTTTTCTAACTTCTAGGATGTTCTTTCCTATTTCTAAATCTATTTTACCTCCATGAGACCTACAGAATTCAATTACTTTCTTAGTGACTGAAATTCCCTCTCTAATGAGGTGGGGAAAGGGTTTTGTTTCTCTGCACAGCGTGACCTTTTCAGATTTGTTGCAGTTTGGAAATGAGAGGGTAAAATCTGCTAAGAAACAGGGTCTGTAGTAGAGCTGTCCACAAAAAACCCAACTGGAAACACCATCAAATAAACCAGAGTGAACCACAGAAACACTGAACAAGTTCTCAGAGTGCAGTGTCATCCGTGTGGCTCTTGTGATGTTCTCCACAAGCACAAGTAGTTCTTACAGGAGAAATAGGAGTCTCCTGACATCTAGGGTAGTTTCCCAAGAAAAACATGAGGTTCTTACTATTGCTTGGACTTTTAAGACAATTGTTCTAATACTTTGGCTCATCTGAACATGATCAGACTAAAGAAACAAACAGGATTTCACCTCTGAGTTCCAACACTCCAGAAACAACTGCATCGTTTCCTATGAAGAGACAGAGCTGGTTTGTAAACTATGGTGCTGCTGGAATTTTTTACCCTTGGGCTTTCATACTTTGTATGTTTGTACTCAGCACTTAGGGAGGATTAACGAATGGTTTCTGTGTAAGTGTGTTGACATTGTGCAAAATGCTCCATACCTACAAGTTTTTTCCCCCCCTGCAAGTTTTTCTGAGTTCAGCCTAGAAAATTGTCTTGATTCATTGGCAGCAGAGTAAACCACTGCAAAGCAGAAATGTTCAGGATGTTTGGGAAAGAGATCCTATTTCTTGACACACTCTTTTATTTGCCTTATTGTCCTTATTTGTTCATTGTGTTTGAGTGTGTGCGTGCCTCAAGTGGTAGGAAAACAATTGTGGTTTTGCCAAGGCCTGTAATTCATACGAGTGCCAGTTCCTTCCCTCTTCACCCAAATCTTTTGCTGCACATTTCTTTGTGGAATGAATGGATTAAAAAGCAGGAGGAGAATGGGATTAGCATCCCCAAACACAGCCTGGGAGTGCTACAATGAGTCAGTGCTGCAGCAGCAAACACACACTGTGCACTTGCACTGAATCATCCCATCAGGGCCAGACAGACCTGGGCACTGCCTGCATGAACAGAACTGCTCTTCTGGACAGCAGTTGTGCTGCTTTGGTAAGAATTTGCTGGCCAGCACACTCAAAGACACTCAAAAAATTTAATCCTGCTTGTACATCCTATTCTCTGGACCTCAGGCCTGCCCCGGTCATGCCTATGTCTTGACATCCTCTGGTTTGTTTCCTCTCCAGCTCCAAGTGCTGCTCCACATGCTTTCTGCCTCCTTTCATTGCATTCACACATGGAGACCAGCTGCCTCAGAGCTGCTACCTCACACAGTCTTCCCTGCAGCACATGTGAGACCTCTGGTTGTCTTCAGCATGTTGACTTTCATCTGCTGTGGAAGGTATTTACCTATTGCTGTATAACTCTATTAAATTACTACTATATTAACTTGCACAGTTGCAATGCCATACAACTGCTGGCAACCCTAAAGAGGTGTAGTCACAAAGTGTAGCGGGTTCTGTACCTTAAAAATAAAATATGTGTTCAGCAAAACTAGTTCAGACTGTGTTTCCATGTGCTGAATAACTACAGGGACTTGAGTAAGGAGTTACTTCGTTCCTATGCTCTGAGAATCTCAGCTCTGCTTCAGTTGAGACTCTGACACTAAACCTGTGAGGCCAGAGATGCACAGTCCAAACTTCAGCACTCTCAGCATCCTGAGTGTGTCAGGCAGCTGCTGCACAACAAATCAGCTCATGCTCCCAGAGAGCAAAGACAGTTTGAACTGGGTCCATATTTCAGCTGTGAGCTGCTGGGCTCAGACCCAGGGAGCAGTGGGGAGTAGGAGTTTTCCATCCTTGTATTATGTCAGATTTTGAGGGGAGGCAGCTGCTGTGCATGTTTTAAGATAGGAGGTTTTTATTCCCCCACTCAGCCATTAAGGTGAAATGAAATTTAAGGTGACATTTCAAAGTGGGGAAGAGGTTTGTTTGTCTGGATCTTGAACCTCTGGAGCCTGACAGCTCTGGAACATCCTCACCTCACACAAAGTTTGAAGGATGAGCAGTGTAATACGCTGAGAAGTGGATGATGTTGCAGAGTGCAGGACATCCTCCCTAGCTGGGAGCCTGCAGAAATAAATGCCTATGCCTTAGGAAAGTTCTCCTGGTCACACAGTCTGTGCAAAAGGACAGTTCAACAGGAAAGTGTTTGTAAAGAAGAGATCTGATCCTTTCTCTTGCTGTGGGAATCCTCGAAGCAAAGAACAGAGCACAGAGAAGTTTAAATGAAGTTCAGCAACCTTTGCTTAAGAACAGGAAACAGGGAGTTGGGCTGACCTGGCAGCCTCAGCACTTCTTATAAATCTGCATTTGGCAACTCACTTGTGTTAGGAGCATTTGTAGCTTTTTTACATGTTCATTTTCTGGCATCATCTAACTGCTGAATGGATTTTTTTTCTTACAGTCAAAAAGTATAATGGGGTAGATGCATCTTTTTCCTTTTAACTATGCCCTTGCGTGTTTATCCCACATTTTCTAGAACTCTTCTTGGCCTTGCTCTAAGTCTGAATAACTCTGAATGCCTAAATTGCAACATGATGCTATTGCTGGTGGCACTGGACGTCTTTGCACTGTTCACACTTCAACTTTCTGTGAGGTTCACTGCCTTCCTTTGTATGCAGAGATGGAAATGTGGGAATTGTTATAGAAGTAGGCCAGGATTTGAGGATTACTGTTACTGTGTTTGTCAGTGTACTGTTTTCCTTGCTACCTTTGATCATATTATGTTCAAGGTGTTACTCTGCCAGTGCCTGTCACTGTTCCTTTCATGAGTGTTTATATTCTATGTTCTGAGCTCTGTTATGGCAATTAAGAGGTTTTGGAAGGCCTAAGGT
>NW_008677322.1:0-585 GCF_000695815.1 Acanthisitta chloris
AAGGAAAGGAAAGACAAAAGCTGCCACCAAACCCTGCACACCAAGCAGCTGCCCCAAGGGAGTTTTGCAGCATCACCAGTGACCTCTGCCCAGGGCCTGTCCAGGGCTGGTCTGAGCTCAGGGATGCTGAACACCAGGGAAAAGCAGAGAGCTGCTGGCAGAGCCTGTGGGAGGCACAGGGTGGAAGCCAGGCAGGAATGTGCTGTTGTTTCTCTGTGTGCTGATCATTTCCAGCTGCCTGAGCTGTACAGCCACACAGAGACAGGACTTGTGGGTTGTGTCATTCCACCACCGACACCAGCACCAGTAGGAGTCAAACCTTCCTGCTGGGATCCTGTCTTGGCTGCTCTGTGGAGTAGGGGAGGAAGGTTTTTCCATGCATTAAATCCTGCTTCATTCCCCTTGTGCAGTTTAGGGGAATGTGGGATAAAGCCACACTGCTGAAGTCATCAGGATCAGCTGAGCTGGAGAAAGACCCAGAGCAGCATTTGAGCATGAGAGTTTGGGTAGTGAGACACTGGCACAGGTTGCCCAGGGAGGCTGTGGATGCCCCAGGGGGGGTGTGGGTGGCCCAAGGGGGGTGGG
>NW_008677322.1:687-1176 GCF_000695815.1 Acanthisitta chloris
TTTGTTGCTGCCCCAAGGAGGCTGTGGATAATCCAAAGAAGTTCTGGCTGCCCCAAAGAGGCAGTGTCTGCCCCGGGGAGGTTTTGGATGCCCTAGGGAGGTTGTGGGTGCCCTAAGGAGGCTGTGGATGCCCCAGTTAGGTTGTGGCTGCCCCAAGGAGGCTGTGGATAATCCAAAGAAGTTCTGGCTGCCCCAAAGAGGCAGTGTCTGCCCCGGGGAGGTTTTGGATGCCCTAGGGAGGTTGTGGGTGCCCTAAGGAGGCTGTGGATGCCCCAAGGAGGTTGTGGTTGCCCCAGGGAGAGACTGTGGATGCCCCAAGGAAGTTGTGGTTGCCCCAAGGAGGTTGTGGATATACTAAGGAGGTTGTGGTTGCCCGAAGGAGGCTGTGGATAATCCAAGGAGAGGAGGTTCTGCCCAAAGAGGCAGTGTCTGCCCCAAGGAGGTTTTGGATGCCCTGGGGAAGTTGTGGCTGCCCTAAGGAGGCTGTGG
>NW_008677323.1:0-23268 GCF_000695815.1 Acanthisitta chloris
TCTTATCACTTCCTTCTTGGCCCTGGTGAGTATCTCTTTGCAGTGTGCATGTCAGTGTAGTGTAGAGCAGGGACAAACAAACAGGCGACGCCAGCTGCGCCCGCTGCTTAGTAAGAAACTCCCAGTCTATCACTGATTAGTCTTTTTTTAGCTTCTTTGTTTCATCTCCCCCCTTTCCAAGTACTAAGTAAATTCTTTTACTTAGAATATTTCTCTAAAGTTTTCTGAATATATTTGCCCTATACCTTTTACATATGGTTTTATTAACAAACTCATATGCAACCTTTTACAAGTTCACCAGTAATTAATATTAGAAAATAATAGTTTATGAGGAAGTACCAGCTACAGGTTGGTTCTAGCACAACCTCTTGTATAGAACAATTTTCTTATAGCACTCTGTATGTACTGATTGACCCATAAACATATCTTGAAAATACAAGAGTAACAAATCTGTCAGTGTAAAGTACTTCAGAGCACTCTCTTACATTTTCCAGCAACAACAAGGCTGATAGTTCTGGTGATGCTGGGGAAGCCAGTAAACCCACAGAGATGCAGACACAGCGAAGAAAACGGATCTCCACCATGCCAAACCTTGTCAAACCCAGAGCCGGACCTTCATCTGCTCAGCATTCTACACCAAAACCATTGCAGAGGCGAACGTCACAGGCTCCTGATGGTAGTGCTGCCCTTCAGAAGGACTCCTCGCCCTCAGAAAAGAGTCATGTTGAAAGCTCTTTAAAGTCTCCTATGCTTCCTGAGAAGAAAACACCTGTGCCACAAGTGCCACAGTTTTCCCCACTAAAGAAATCAATGCACAAAGAGCAAACTGTAGGTGTAGCTGCTCAAAAAAATGATGATAACTTGCAGAAGAATATACCCTCTCCTCTTAAGGAGAGACCAACACAGGAAAGATCACGAACACAGGAGGAAAGACTACCCATGAAACCTTCTCCTGAAGAGGAGAAGCGAACGTGTTCTGACCGTGAAAGGATCCTTAAAGCTCGGAAGTTAAGAGAAATGCTGAAAGAAGAGCTAAAGAAAGAGCGGATGGTAAGGCCTCTGTATGGAGCAGTGCTGATCTGTGAAGGGCAAGATGTGTGTTTCACTTAACATACCTTAACTCTATGCAGTGGTGTTTTCTGATGGCCATCAGCTGCTCACTGCTAATAGTCTGTGATACCACACCACTCTGGGTTTAGTCTGGTTATAAGCAGTAGTAGCACTTTGTTCCATAATAATACAGATTTCACAAGAAATTGCATATAATTTCATTTGATTACACCCACAGGCCTATTTGACATGACACCTGGTATTATTTTGTAGTGAGCATGCCAGTTTTGAAAGTTTCACAGTTAGTAATGCAGTGTAGAAGGGTTCTGTAAGAAACTTGGGATTTGGGGTTTCTCTTGTCTTCCAGTTGATCATTGTCAGAGTCCTGTAATTCTGAGTAGCTTTTTGCTTTTATTTGTGCCGGATATCGAATGTCTCTGAAAGGATAAAAACTTAAGGGTCTGTGATGTCCTCTCTAACAAGGGAACACTTTTAAGCTAAATGTATGTGTTCCTGAGGGCAGGGTATGTATGTGTTTATGAAGTACTCCCTTCATGGAGTACTTCATAAACAAACAAAAATACTTATTTGTGAAGTGCAAAGTACTTTCAGGGTGAATCTGAGTGGTTTTTGTTTTGTTTGGTTTTGGTTTTCTTTTGTGGAAGCAGTTGAAACACAGGCCTCCAGTAATTGAAGGACGTTCTCCACCAGATCGTTCCAAAATGACTATGAGAGACTTGATATACTATCTGCCAGAAAACAATCCTATGAAGTAAGTATAACTCTTTTTCTCTCTTTAGGTTATTTTTCTACCTATTTAACACTTAAATCTGGAGTATTAGCACAGATGCAGTGTTGTTGCAGTGGTAACAAAAGCTTCTAGACATTTTCACATCTACTCAATCCTCATACAGAAATGAGAATGGAGATTAGTGTGCTTGTTGAAATACACAAACATGAACCTGTCCCCGGTGTTGATTTATCTCTGTTAAAATACAGAATAATAGTGGATGTAGCTACTACTGTTCCATTTACACATTTCAGCAGTTGCAAGGCTGAGTGAGCATCCCAGTGGTACACGCGCACACACACACACACTGAACACTAGTGTAGCTGCCTGCAGAGTCTGCCACAGACAGAGTGGGGCCTTTTTCCTGTGACTACCAAAGCCAATCCCATCAATAGAAGTACAGTTATGCAAGTCCTGTTCTTTTTCTCAGTAGCAGATAAGTTTTCTGGTATTGTCTGTTATCACATGCTTGTTAATGTTTGTGTACTTATGTGTTTTATCATTGTTTTCCTTGTTATTTTTTCTTCTACACTGAATAGTCCTTAAGGAAGTTAATGAGGAGCATGCTCTCATGTTCTCTCTAACCTTATAGTGGATTACTGCTTGAAATATCTTTTTTTGTCCTTACTTGTACCAAAAAAAGCAAAATTCATTAAGCAGTGGTGGTTGTTTAGTTAGATTCAAGTCTAGATGTCATACAAAGAATTGAAACAACAACAAAAAAAAGCTTTTTGTTTCTTTGTTCATTATTCTCTAAAAGCCAGTTTTGTGGAATAAAGCAGAAATGTATCTGTACAAACAATCATCTCTAGCTTTTTATGACATTCTAGGTCTTCATTGGTAGAAGAAAAGAGGACAGAAAAAACCTCTGCACTGGGTCAAATGAAAGAGTAAGTCTTGCTGATGAAATGTAGTCAAAAAGTTTTCTGATGTTAAAAAAACGTGTTTCTGTGGTAATACTAACAGTCTAGGTCTATTTTTTTACTGTTTCAATATCACAGCCCTTATTTATAACAAACTGGGAGGGAAGGGTGTTTAGATTTTGCTTTCAATGTTACCTGTTTGCATATTTCCATTTTACAACAGAAAGAAAAGCAGGTTTCAGAGTTTGTGTATTGACTAACTTGTTGATGTGTTACATTGCTGGGTGATTTATTAAACTGTTGGATGTCTGGCCTCCTGAGCAGCCATTCAAAACACTAGCAACATTTTTGCTGCTGTCTTAATTGTAGGCAGGAAGAGAAAAGTACTGACCGTGAAGAAGAGGAGGAACAAGAGGAGAATGGGGAGGAGAGTCAGGATGGTCCACTTCTGGTTCCTCGTGTGAAAGTAGCAGAAGATGGTTCAATTATTCTGGATGAAGAAAGGTAACAAGTTCTGTGCCTGACTCACGGACAATACATACAGCAGCTTAGTTTGTGAATAGAGAATAGTTCTCCTTTGGACAGGGATGAACATGAGTGTGTGGCAAAATACAAGCAGCGTTATCTGCGTCTCAGTAATAACAAATCTTGTGAGAAGTGCTTTTGGAGAAGGAGGTAGAGAGGAAAATCTCATTTTATTACAGGGAATGAACACTGAAGGTGTGTCCAGCTTCCATATGTCTTGTATTTAGCTGATTCTTTTGTTTCTCAGAGTTGCACATATCTGCTTACTGTTATTTGGTTGTCAGTGTGATTTGCTTCAGCTTTGCATCTTGCATGTTGCTGTTGTATTCTTCTGTCAGTGCTTTCAGTAACTTTGCTTAGAATATGACTTTTAAAAAGTAGATTATTGAATTACTGACTTCCCCCCAAGTATTATTAGTAAGAGATTTAGTGCAGTGTTTAAGGATAGAGCAAAAGATAAAAGATGTTTAAAGACAGATGAAAAAAATTATGGTAAAAGAATTTGAAAGTATTGTGGAAGGATATTGAGAGGCTCTCACGGTTTTGGAAAATAAATTTAGTGACTGTCAAAAAACTTTTGGGGTTTTTTAAAGATATTTAATCATGTTTGTCTGTGCTGGCTCTTACAAAAAGGAAAGAGCAAATTTATCTACACAGGCTTAGTGGTGTAGTGATTTCTTGCTGCATTCTCCCATTTAAGACATGTTAATGTACGTATTAAACTTGATTATGCAGTACAAATGCTCACTGTGGCAGGAAGAATTTGAATAGCTGTCTTACAAATTACCTGTGTGTCATCTTTGCAGTATTTTCAGACAAGTTTCTTTGTGAGTTTGCTTTTTCAGCTTAACTGTAGAAGTTCTAAGAACAAAAGGTCCATGTGTTGTAGAAGAAAATGATCCCATCTTTGAGCGTGGTTCTACAACTACATATTCCAGCTTCAGGAAAAGTTTTTACACGAAACCATGGTCAAATAAAGGTGAGTATGCTTTTGAGTCTGCAGAAAAGTCTGTTTTCCACCCATGCTTTATACTCAACAGTTTTTATTTTCCTGATGGAGTAAATGGATCTACTTGTGTGTTGTGTAGTCTTAACCCTCCGAACTCTTACAACAAGCATTTACTGTGAAAACTTGCATTTTTGAAAAGTTCGGTGCCTTATGATAGATAGGCTACCTGTGATTGGTTTTTTTTCTCTCATGGACATTTAGATGCTGAAGAAATTGTGAGTCTGCTTTATCAAAAGCATAATTTTGGGTTCTGGTGTACATATATTTGAGCTCTGTATGGAACAGTTAGCTCTTTATAAATTGGTTCTTCCAGCACAGGCAGGAAGAAATCATGTAGGGCTGTATTTCAGTGCAAATGTACAGCTGTGTTTTTATCAGTGTGTGAGCTGTTTTTTTGTTACTCCTGCTGGCAGCACTGTGCAAGACTTTATACAACTATAGATGTTAAGAATGGCTTCAAAATTCACTGTGCATCCTTTGGAATGCACTCTTTTCCCGTTAGCACATAATAACAGAGATAGTAATTCTACACAGTGTTTTTCTGGTTTCTGTTTGCTGTGTACACATAGACAATTTGGGGCTGGTTAGCTTTGATTTACTAGCTTTGCAAAATATATTTCACATTTTGCAGTTTTGTAATTTGAAATTATTTCTGTTGATAGTTCATTTGGCAAATGCTCTTGGAGGTACTGAGGTAAAATAACACATACACTCCAGCACAGCTGGACCCGCATCTGCAGCAGATAACCTTAAGGTGACTGATCTCACGGCATTGAGTTTGCAAGGTGTTTTTGGTTTAGGTAGCAAGAAGGATGGCTGAGTAAATATTTCAGTGTGTATAATATTTTTCTCTTCTTTTTCCCCCCCTCTAGAAACAGACATGTTCTTTTTAGCTATCAGTATGGTAGGAACAGACTTCTCCTTGATTGGGCGGCTCTTTCCTCACAGAGCCAGAGCAGAAATTAAGGTAAAAGTTAAAGCACTCAAAGAAATTCAACACTTTTACTTTCCTGTGCTTCATCTTTTGGTACTGATAATTTTGATGCTAATTGTTTCTGTAGTAATGCTTTTCTTTTAATGCCTGTTTCAGCAGGTTGTAAGTATCTGAAACATTTATTTGTTGGTTAAATGTCAATCAATGTGTCCACTTAAATCTTGCATACTGAGACACAATTTGTCTTGATTTGAGTTAGAGAATGCTGATGTTGTCTCTTCTAGGGTATACAGCTGGGAAAGTCTTTTATATTTCAAGGCTTGCTCAGATTGAAACTCAGGACAAAGGTGTTGAAAAAAATGAAGTATAACTGGTGATAGGTCCTGGTGGCAGATTTTACGTTTAAAAATGAATTATGAACTTGTGCTCTGTGAGCACGCGTGTAAATTTCAGCAGCCGTAGTTGGCTTGTTACATCGACAGCTTATCTGCCATTTTGAACAACACGTTGCTGCATTTCTTACTTAATGAAATGTACCTTTGCTTTTAGAACAAGTTCAAACGTGAGGAAAAAGCTAATGGATGGAGAATAGACAAAGCTTTCAGTAAGTAAAGTAAATGTACCCCACCCTAAAGTGAGTCATTAAATGCTAGTCACCTATTTTCATGTTAATTTTTGTGGTCTGTTTTGCTTGAATGAATTACAAGAACTTTTTTTTACTCATAGGAGAGTTTAGAAGCTGCGGAGTCTGAGGGTTTTGTAAGAAGCATGATTCACAGTAAAGGTCTTTAGGTTTAATTTCTGTCTTTTTAAAATGTCTGCTGAGTTAGATTAATCTAAGTTTTCCTATCTATATTCAATTGAAGATTATTCTGATTCATGGGAATTTCTAGGACAGTTATTTATTGTAAACTGCTTTGAGAGTCCATAAAGACTTTTGATGTTATCTGAATGAGGTACATAAGTCCTAGACCAGCATGTTAATACAGTAATTGATACTATGGTACAATTTGTTTATTTGGCAGTTCTTAAATTTTCTAAACTGCTAACTTTTGTTCTTTAAAACCAAGCTGCCATAATCCATGTAAACTTTGCCAACTTTAGTCCCTACTCAAGTGAGGCAGAAAGTATTTTCAAGGGATCTCTCTGTTTAAATGTGCATAACCTTTGCTTTTTAATATGCCGTGTGTCATGTCACTGATTGTTTTTACAAAGCAGAGCTGAAAAAAAATTATCAAATTTGGAATATCTGTTTCTTTGCTTCAATCTTACAGAAGAAAAACGTCCCTT
Source organism: Acanthisitta chloris (assembly GCF_000695815.1). Classification (NCBI taxonomy): domain Eukaryota; kingdom Metazoa; phylum Chordata; class Aves; order Passeriformes; family Acanthisittidae; genus Acanthisitta; species Acanthisitta chloris. The sequence goes on from NW_008677323.1 coordinate 6,462, forward strand.
TGATTTTGAGTTCTTTGCCCAGCTTCTTGATAAAGTCTTAGCAGATGAGGAAAAGAGGAAGCAAAAGACTGTTAAAAGCCAAAAGCCAAAGGAAAAGAAGCCACCAAGGCCTCAGAAAAAGTCAAAAGGTATTTTAAAAGAATGCTTGAGATGTCATTACAGAACACTGGTCAGTAATGTGTTGTTAGCAGAGGAAAAATCACATAGGAATCTTCTCCTTCCCTGTTGTGGACAGGGCAAGAGGATCCTAGCTTCATGGTATAACTTTTTCAGATGTGGTTTACTGATGTGACAGATGATAATAATTCATAACGGAGCAGAAATATGTGGTCACAGTGAGATTAGTAGTCTTCCACAATCTGAATGTACATTGATATTCTAATTTGCCAGTCAATAAATGTCTCCTTGTGTTGTTATTCACTGTTAGATTGGCAAGCTCTTCTGTACTGTAATTGTTTTTACCTTTAGACCCCATTTCTTTTAAGGGTTCTGTTTCTCCTTTAATAATAATTCTTTTTAGGAATAGGAATGTCTGTTTTTCCTGAATCCAAATGTGACTTTGTAACCTGCTAAGAACCATAGGAACAATGACATTTACTAAACTGGCTTTACATTCCATATTGACATTGCCCTGGTGAAGTGTCCTATGTACAGACTGTGCTTTGCACTTGATGTTAAATGTTTTGCATTTAAAGTTAATCTATGTTGAAGCTTTTCTCTTAAGTCAGTGACTGACTTCTCGTGGTCCTGCTCATGTGCCTGGCAGCGTATTGGCAGTGATACACAAATGCAAAGATGTTGCTAGTAGAAATGCTGTTGCTATTGATGGCTTCTTAGTACTCTACCAGTCTATTAACCAAGAACCATATTGTCTCAACAGCAAAAGCTGCCAGCACAGAAAATGCTAATGATCAAGGGGATCTTCAGGACACTAGGATGTCTGATGCAGAAACAGTAGCAGATGGTGTGATGGCTGAGAAAGAAAATGAGGAGTCTTTGGGCATTTCTAAACAGGCAGAAGAAGAGGTTGAAATAGAGCCAGCACTATCAAAAAAGAAGAGGAAGAAGAAGCGAAAAGATGATAATGAGCAGGAAGTGGAGAATATTCCAGAAGAAATAGCTGAATTCTCTTCAAAAATTGCTGAAGAAGGGAAATCCACTAAGAAAAGTAAGAGGCAAAAATGCTCACTTTCAAATGTTCAGATATAAATTCTATATAAAGACATTTGATAATGGTAAAATGAGATTCAGTCTTTGACTCATATTGGTGATCTGCCTTGGGATGTTGTGGAACATTGCCTTTCAAATCAGCTCTCATATTAAATACTTCATATTGGCTGAGAACAGTTTTCTTAATACTTGGGCTTTTACTACTGGGATTTTTAGTCCTAGATTAACTCTTCTTCATTGTAGCTAAGATTTGAGAATTGTAATTCTATGATATTGCTCAGTGTGGAGGAATGGCTCTGCGAAAAGGGACATGATTTCCTTGAAGCTGACAACCCAGCTTGTAGTCTGGTGTAAGGCCTAGAGCAGCTGTGACTTAGCCTTGAACTGCTGATAAGGATCGAGCTCTGCCTGGCAGAGCTGGCTCTGACCGGCTCTGAGTCCGGTGTCAACAAGCTCCCTGGAATTCCTGGAAACGTCCTGGAATGTGGACAGACACCTGCTTGCACCAATCATAAGTTTCACCTGGACACTGGGACAGGGGCAATAAACCAATCATGTATCCGCTGCGTTCGCGTACTCTGTGTGAATGTCTATATATATCTTGTAAGCACTAAGAATAAAGGAGAACGACCATACTCATATTGAGACTCATCGTTACTCCAGGTCCGGATCCCCCTCCAACAGCTCAGAATGTCCAAATTGATATAATTCTTATTAATTATCAGGGAAAAAGGTGGCTTATGATGCAAGCAATGACGGTCACACTACCCGCGGAGGAGAACTGGATTGTGTTATTGAAGGCAAACAAGATGAGACTGCTGTTAGTGAGGAAGAGAGATTGGAGTCCTGTTTGGCAGCGACTGACAGAATGGAGAGAGAAGGTGGTGTCAGTTTCTGCAGGTAATATTTACAGTGGAAAGCTTAGGCAAAATAAAAAATAGTTTAAAGTGTTAATATTGATTTTATTTATTCATGTTTACCACTGTCCTGGTTGCAATGTGGGGTAACCTGTGGTATGTATTCTATTGTTGTCTCCACAAGCTGACTCTGTCAGTAGTTTCTTTTTGTACTGTTGCATTTGTTGTTGTTTTGGTTTGGTTTTCCTATTAAATTGGACTTCTGACTTGGAGTTTCTCACTGGTTTGCTTTTAAACCAGCACAACCACCATGTTAACTGCCACAGAATGAGCAGGGGTTTGGTTTCTGAGAACTGTCCTGGGTTTTAGTAAGATGTTTTTAATTTGCACTCTCAAAATATTATCTGCCCTGATGGGCTGCCCTGGAAAATTTAATGTACATCCAAAACTGATTTTGTTTTCTTAGAGTGCTTATGAAGACTGTTAGCTTATTCCAACTCATAATATTCTTCCTGAAGCAGTGGTTGGTAATGTTGCTAAGTAGTGTTAATACAGGCTCAGAATTCTTAGCTGTTTTTAATAAGATGTTTCTTGTGGGGAAGGCGTATTGCTTGGACTTTATTTATGCAGAACCTGCGTGGGAGGCAAGCTTTTAGTTTAATTTTGTGCACAGTTTTTCTAGAAAGAAAGTGAATGTTTGTTTATTACACTTGTAATATATGAAACTGTCAAATGTAAAAATTAAACTGTGTTATTTTAGAATTTTGCATTTTAGTTTGTTGCATTTAGATGGATAGTAATTGTTATTTTATACAGATTCCCAGAAACGTTTGTGTTCTATAATGCCTCATTAGAAGCATATGAAAGAAGTTATTTGCCTTTGAACTCAATATGGATTGTTACTAAAGATCAGAGGGAAAAGCTTCTGCATACAGTGTTCATGTTTGTTTTTAAAAACAATCTAGTCTAGAATAACTAGACGAGATTTTAACATCATTTTGTAATAGTGCAAAAGTACAAGTAGTTTTAAAACTCATATTCTTCAATTATCACTAAAACCTGTGAAATTCTATGAAACACAGGCAGTTATTTAATGTCACAATTGCATAATTTCTCTGTGCAACTTGATGTATGTGTAAACAAAAATAGCTGTTTTCTAGAAATACACTAATGTATGTGTGCTTTTATTTATTTCAGCTTTGAAGACAGCAATGATTTTATACTAGAAACAGAATCTGCTAAATTGAGAACTGGAGATATTAAAGATGATACATCACAGGAAAGCCAGGTTTCAGAGTTACACGTTTCAAGGACTGGAAGCAAAGAAAGACAATCTGAAGAAACTGGAGGAACAGAGGTATTGCTGTTTGTTATGGTAGTTCTTCGTAAGGTCTTTCACTTTACCATTAGAAGTCATTTGTAAATCAAAGCCGTTTTTGATTGGTTTTGTGCTGTTTTCACCAGCAAAAAGTCAATTAGCCTAAGAACATTGCCAAAATTTAAATGCTCTCAGTTTGGCTGGGTTTAATGGGTTGCCTGTTACCCTAAATTTATTCAGAGAGTTTAGTGTGCATGCCTAACTTACCACATGGGCAATTGAAACAGATGAACAGCTTAATTATTCAAAAGTGAAGAAATATAATATGAACTGTTAAACCTTGGTGCAAGATCTCACTGGCATACGCTTACCAGTACAATGTTGGAAACTGTTTTGAGTGCAGTGAGCATTGGGTTGTTTGTGCTGCCTTGGAATGGAAACCAGTGTAAACTCTTGTCCACTGGTGTTGACTACCATTATGTATTTCTGGAATGATGTGAGAAACTGGATCAAGATTGAATAATATTTCTTCAAGTATGTTCTAATCAGGTCCAGCAGTTTAGAAACTTCCTGAGATAGTGTCTGGCTTCTTTTGAAGCCCGTAATGCACCTCAGGAAATGCTGCTCTGTGGTGAGGGTCACCAAGTGCTGGCACAGAGAGACTGTGAAGTCTCTGTCTTTGGCAATACTCAAAAGCTGTCTGGACACAGTTTTGGGTAACCAGCCCCAGGTGTTCCTGCTTGATGAGAGGGATTGGACCAGAAGTCCTCTAGTAAACCCTTCCAACCTCATTCATTGTGGGAATCTGGTTTCTACTTTTCTATACATTACAGAAAAAGTTCTACGTTTATTGTTTCTTTTATACAATGTTTTTTTCTTACTCAGAATGAAGATGTACATCACTTACATAGACTAGATGGAATGCAGAGTGCATCAGAAAGTGGTTCTCAGTCTGAAGTGATGTAAGTAGAATTATTTTACTTTGCAGTGGTACTTGAACTAAGCCTGCATCTATTCAATTTGGATAATTCTGATTGACCATAGCGCAGGTTGAACTAGATGGGAGATCATGATAACTTTTGTTTCCATATTCAATGAAATTTTTTTATAGACATTTTGATCACTGAGAAGCAATGAATTGACTAGAACTTAGATGGGGACAGGGAGGAAGACTTACCTAAGCTTAGGAAAAAACCCAGCTAGCCCCTTTACAGTCAGCAAGAACAAGAGATTGAAGAAGTTCTGCCACTTTGTGGATGAGTCTTGGTTATTATTTTAAAAATTTTTTTAATAAAAGGACCTCACTGAATTCTTTGAAATTAACAGTTTTCCATCAGAGCTTATTAGCTATACACATATGTGTATGGTGTGTTCTTCCTGTTTGGAAACTGTTGCTCTTTGAAACTGGTGTAACAGTCTAAGATGTAAGATACTTCAAGATGGCTCTGTCTTACCTACTCTCCTTTATGAAGTTAATCTTTGTGACTGTTTCTTACACTTACTGCTGTTCACTGAGTAGTGGTGTTTAATTAAAGAAGTCTGTACCTGAAATTTCTGTTTTTGTGTGATCATCAACTTCTTATTCCATGACACAGTTTTTTAAAGGGGATTTAGGGCTGGGCTGCTTGTCAATGCTGACTTGGTTTTCACGCTTCTGTCTTTCCCTTTTTGAAAGATAGCTCACTCTTATGATAAGGACTGTCACAGCTCTATTTGTCCTGTCCTAGGAAGAATATAAGAAAATATAGTATTTCCCAATTGGAAGGTTATTGATAAGGTGTAGGGCTGTCAGTCTGTGACTCCCAGGATACACTATCACAATGGTTAAGGACACAGAGAGTGATGTATGTGCCGCATTCCTCAGGAACATATGCACATTGGCAGTAGGACAAGGTATTTGGAAACAGCAGTTCAGTGTTCCGTGACAATATGGCAGATTTATTTGCTTTCTATTAAAATCAGTAAGCCTGTTCAGACTGACATGAATTGTGAATCCCTAGGAGAAATACTTCCTTCAAATACGTTAAGTAGATTCTACTAAAAGCCAGCAAAGTTGTTAAGGTTTATTTGGTGCTTTTTGCATAAAGTTGTAGCATGTCTTCTAATATGAGAAAGATGTGATATTTTTCCTGTTTACTGCCTTGCTGCATGCAATGTCTTGGTCCATGCAGTCTGTGACACTCTAGAAGTACATCTTGAACTCTATAAGACTTGTAAGTTCCTCTTTGGTAGTAATATATGCAACCTCTTCTTATATCTTAAGGAAAACTGAAAGGTCAGCAAACAGAAGGCGCTTGCAAAGACCTAAACCCAATTTAGTGAGATCATCTGGAAGGAGAGAGACAGCGATGCAAGACAAAATGGAGGCTGAGACTTCCTCTCCAAACCTTGGGAATGCAGATGAAAAGGTCAGAAGGAAGAATGTTACTAAATATGTTATGTTCTTGATGCTGCATCTGTTTTGATCAATGCAGATACTGTGGACTACCTACACTCATACAGGTGGTATTTGACAAACTGCTGCTGAGGTGTCTGCATGCTTGTCAAAGAGTAATATTTCATGCTTCAATTCCAGTGCTCTGAGGAAGACAGTAAAAGAGACAGAAATGAAGCCACAGAAGTAGAGAACAGAGATTTGGATACTGAATCTGAGTAAGTATAGAGATCACTTATGGAATGAACTTACTGTAGTTACTATATTGTTCTTTATAGTGCTCTTAGAAGAAGACTATAACTATGAAGTTTTAATGTAAATCTTTAATTTGATGTTAGCTTCTTCTTGGATGATATCAGGTGGTACTATGGTAGAAGACACGTACTTGTTTTCAGGCAAGTTGAGGAAAGTCATGAGGTACCAACTATACTTGAAATTCAAGGGGGAAAACAGGGGAAAGTGATAACTGGCTTTGCTTTCTTCCCATTCTCTGTTGACATCTAATGTCTCTGCTTCTGACACTTGCAGCTGTGGTATGCAATCTAGTTAGGATCCTCCTCTGTGTGAGGAGAGGATCACTCCAGCCAGTGATCTCTTTTTAATAGGCAGATAAAGAGTTCCCATGCTCTCTAAGATTAAACAAAGTTTGTTTCTGTGTGAAGAAACTTGCATAAGTTTGAACAAATCTGTCTGAAGACAGCACAATTCCAATAAAGAAAGCTGTGCAAGTCATTGAATATTACATAGGCTTGGATATTATGGAGTAAATGTCACTTTTGTGGATCCTTTGTGCAGAGAACCTGAAAAAACTGCAACTGCAAAGGCAGTAGTTAGAGGATATCGACAGAGATTTAAACCTAATGTTGCAAGAGCATCTAGAAGGAGAGAAGAGCCTGAGAAAGATGCAGGAAATTGTAAAGTGCCCCATCTACAGCCTAAGGAGGAAACTGAAAAGGTATTTAATAGAATAACGTAACTGGAGTTAATGGGTTAGCTAAATAGCTACTGGATGCAATAGGAATGTTGTCTTTTGAAGTTTCTTCTCTTTTTGTCCCTGAGTATGACCGGGAATTTGCCACTTACTTAACCTGTAGTGGCAGTCTGGTATTGCTTAGACACCTCAGCTAAGCTGAGAGTTTGTTAAACAAACAGTAGATACCAATAATCTTTCATGTCCCACAGTGAACACAGTTGTAGTTGTTTAATCTGCTGCACCTCTCTGACTGTGAAATGTGCCCTGTAATTGTATGTGTCTGTCATAAATGATCTATTTTGTTTCCTGTTACAAGCAGTTACTTGTTCAGTTAGGTAATGCTGTACTTTATAGATGTTAAGAGAGTTAATGTCAGAATGTTCTATTTCCGTTCAGAATACTGACCAAATTAATAGGTCTGATGTTACCAGTGAAGAAGCTGCAGAAAAAGATGACAAAGTCCTGGAGGCAGTGGCTCAGTAAGTATGAGAAAAATGAGAAGATAGCAATTTACCATGCTCCTCACTTCTGATAGCACTATATAGTGTGGTAATTATACAAGTTTTTGATGAAACTTCTGCAATGAGACAGAAACTGAGGGAAGAATAGGAATCTTTAATGCATGAAACATAGATTAAACATTTTTGTTTTTAAAGCACTGCTTTTAAACAAGAAATCAGTCATGGTAACTGCAAAAAAGGCTGAAAACTAAAACAAGCCCTTGCTACTAGCTTTAATACTTTAATAGCTTTAATACTGAAATGCATCCATTTCAGTGATTAGGTATTTAGACAGTAGGAATAAGTGTTTGTTCTGGGAGTGCAGTTAAGTGGTAGGTGTCAGGTAGGAGGAGAAAAAATTTCAACATGTGGGCAATTTCATGCACATATTTATTAAGTGTTTCTTATATTTCTCTTCAGTGCAGAAATGGAAGCTGCAGTGTAAAAAGAGGAATATATTTTACAGGAGTGATTATCAAAGCTAAAAATAAAAAAAAGCCAACTGCCCTTCCTACTCCCCAAACTAAACCCCCCTAAAATAGCCTAAAGCAACAACAACAACAACCACCAAAAAAAAAACCCTCTAACTTTTGTTTTAAAAGGGAGATGGTTGAAGAGGATGAAGGGAGATAAACTGGGTTTCATAAACTGCCAGCAAAATACTTGCACAGTTATTTAATTCATTAACCTGTTTTGTGACTTGTTGCTCGGTGTAAAAAGGCATAGAAGAATCTGACACTTGTAATAATGCACATCTGATATTTTTCCTTTAGCAAGATAATGAAGTTATTTATGTATTTTCTGAATACATTTAAAAAAATCTGGATATTTGTGACATTTTAAACTTTTCATTAAATTAGGTTTATCTGTCTCTAGACTAGATAGGAATGCAAGAAGAGCCACTGTGGGTCAGAAAAGGTTGGTCCAGTATGGTATCCTGTCTCCAGTAGGAAAAGAAAAATAGCAGGGCAAACATAAGGTTAAACTTTCAGTCCATAGCATATGCACTTCTAATTTTACTGTTTCAAGAAGCTAGTAATGCAATTTAGATAAGTGTATGTTAACAACTTAAAAAAAAAAAAAAAAAGAAAAAAATCACTTCTCCAATCGGATGTACTTCATGGATCTTACATGTTTTTCCAGGTCTAATGAAACAGCTGGATTACAGGAAGGCAGCAGACAGAGTGTGCTGAAGCCAACACCTCTAAAGAGAGCCAGAGTGCAGAGGCTGAAACTGAATCTAGGAAGAACTGTTGCAAGGCAGAAAGAACGGACAGATTGGAAAGATCCTGAAGAAGAGGCAACTGAAGGTGGAGCAGTAGAAAAAGGCGTGATACACCACAGAGATGAAAACAATGATCTATGCCTCAAAAGTGTAAGTCTATTGAGCTGCTGCTTGTCATGTTGTTTTCCTGGGTTCTTAGTAGAAGCCTTGAGTCACAAAAATACAGGTACTTAACACATAATTTGTAAGGATTTTCTTTCTTTCCGAATAAACTAAGCTGTTGTAAAATTACCTCCTGCTTGCTCTTGGGTTCTGTTTTCCATGGTGTTGTGTTTAATCCCAGGCATCAACCAAGCCCCATGCAGCTGCTTGCTCACTCCCCACCACTGGGACTAGGGAGAGAGTTGGAAAGATAGAAGCTGAAAGACTCAAGACAGTTTAATAGGGAAAGTAAAAGACATGCACACAGGCAAAGAATAACAAGGAATTCTTTCACTGCTTCCCATGGGCAGGTAGGTGTCCAGCCATCTTTAGGAGAGCAGGGCCCCATCCTGCCTAATGATTACTTGGGAAGACAAACACTGTAACTCCAAATGTCCCTCCTTTCATCCTTCTTTTCCCCACTTTATATACTGAGCATGATGTCATATAGTATGGAATATCCCTTCAATCAGCTGTCCCAGCTGTGTCTCCTCCCAGCTTCCCATGCACCTCCAGCCCCCTCGCCAGTGTGGCAGTACAAAAAGCAGAAAAGGCCTTGGCTTTGTGCAGGCACTACTCAGGAATAACAAAAACATCTCTATATTATCAACCCTGTGTTCGCCACAAGTCCAAAACACAGCCCCACACTAGCCACTGTGATGAAAATTAACTGTACCCCAGACAAAACCAGCACACATAGATAGGTGGATTATGTTTCACTTTGCTGTATTTGTGATATTAGACCTGAAAGGAGAAGTGTGAAAAAAAGATGTCTTGGAAAATAGACAACTTCAGAAAGCAAATATAAGGAAAAATGTCTTTCTTGCTTTTGAAGTATACACTGATGTTAGCTGGATACACAAGAAGCGAGAGAGATATTGGCTGTTTTTGTAAGAAATACTAAAGCTTTCTCAGTTTCCCTCTGCTCTCCTAAAAGAGACATTGAGCAAATATTTATCTTGATAGAGTGAAACTCTTATTCCTTTTAGGATTTGGCAGTTCATGAAGACACTCAGCCATGCAACGCAATGTTAGAAGGGGATGTTTCTACAGTATCGGAGATGAACTCAGTGTATACAAGGCACTGTTTCCAGGAAAAGTCCTCAGAAGCAGAAATCTGTGAAAGTGAAAAGGGATTGTCAGATGTCTTGAAACAGGTTTCAGATTTCAATACAGGGTAAGGTGGGGTTTTTTTTTAAAATGGAGAGAAGGGATGCTTGAAAGCCATCAATATCTCTAGGTATTCTGCACTTTTACATTTGACTCCAGCATTACAGACAAGTTTTATATCTATAATGAGATGCTTAATCAAGACAGTACTAGACTTCAACAAACACAACCCCAGGAACTTGAAAGCATTAAATTTATATGCTGTTGGATGTTAATTTGATGTCTAGTCTATGAGCCTAATTTTCAAATAAATAAGTTTTTCTGATGCTCATTTCCTGTGGTTGTCTTCTCCATGTTGTTCTTACAGTGCATCCCAGTATGCTTATATAAATCCTTTAGTACAAGGCTTTGGTTTCCTCTTAAGGTGCCCCGTAAAAAAAAATGCGACCACAAGTGTTCTGTAGGTCTACTGGGTAGTTTTAAACATGATTAGACAAAGGCATTTGTTAAATGTGTGTATCCTCTCAAAATGTTTCAGCCTGTCTTCAAGATCTCAGCTGGAAGTTGCAGTTGTTCTGATATGGCATCTTTTCTTAACTTACCTTTGCTCACCTCTTTGTAAGATACACAGGCTTTTGATGATGATTACTGCATTTTTATTGGATCTTTTCTTCATGGCAGTAACTTTGTTATGACTATCAGAGGCTATATGCACTATGCTATGTTGCTCAATGCCTTCAGCTGTTCTTCTGTTTGGTTTTATAGGCAATCTGACCCTCAGAAGGAAGAGGAGAAAGCCCTTGTGTTATCAGGTCGGCTGCTCAGAAGTCGATTCCAGAGACCAAAGCCAAATTTAGGAGTGACTACTAGTAGAAAGGAGGTGCTGGATGTAAATAATGGTGTATCACAGAAAGATACCAGCAAGGAGAAGAGTTTAACACGGTCTGACAGTGAATGTAGCATCTTTCCTGATACAGAAGTAAGGCTCTTTTTTTTCTTTAGTTATTTTGGAGCTCTTGAGTTTGTGGAAGAAATACTGATATAAGAAAATACAAAGTTAATAATTTTTGAAACAGTTTTTTCAAAAGTAAAATTTTCTATGTTAAAACTTCTGGCTTTTCATTTGGTTGTATGTGAGGAGAAAAAGATTACTCTATCTCTTGTTATGTGTCCAGATGTCTTTCTGGACCAGAATGGTCTTGTAGATTTAACAGAGATGAAAGAAAAGTATTAATAGAAGATGTCAAAGAAGAAATCTAGATTTCGAGCTATGTTATTTGAAAGAAACAAGTATGTGTTTGTCCCTAAAAGTCTAGAAAGAGTTTTGCAGGAAACACTTCAGAGAGTGATTAATACCACACTTCATAGACATCATGATGTCTCCTTTTGGTTAATTATCATGACTTTTCCTGGTTCCCGTGTTTACATTTTTCAGAAAACAGGAAAATATGAAGTCCTGAAACCACTGGAATCCTTAGGAAGGGAGAAGTCACTTCAGTTTCAGGAGGTATCTGAGAGGCCAAGTTGTACATCTCCCAAAACACTTTCAAGATCAGAGGATGATGAAGTCCAGTTTTGTCTACCTGAAATTGACCAAGACGATATCTCCACTACTAAGGCAGGGTAAGGGCTTAGCTACTTTTGATTGTTGACTGTAACTATGAAAGTATTTTGAAAGGAACTCATCGTGCCAAAGGATTGCTAACTGACAAAGGTAATTTAATAAAAAAACTGCCTGAGAACTTGGTTCTTGTAGTTTTGACACTAATGATACTAAAATTCCAGTAGCTTCTATGCTAAACATTAAATTAGTGAGAATTCACTGTTTCTGAAATCTGAAGAGACTACATTCATTTCATGTAAGCAGAGAATGCTAGTTTGCTCAATCAGAGAAACCAGGTGTAAATTGCTTTGGCTTTATGGAATAAGCAGTTGGTAAGTTAATGCCTTCAGTGAGTTAGTTAATTCTGTTGTGGAAGTAGTTAGAAGACCAGTGCTTTGATTTTGGCTGAAAGTGTTGTGTTTGTAGCTTAAACTCAGCAGAACTTTATGTAGTTTCTCTTAAAAACTCAGTGTTTTTAATATGTAAAAATAATGTATCTGTTTATTAATGACATGCTTTCCTGTTAATTTTTGGGGTTTTTTTTCTGTCTGACTTTGCATTGATAGCAAATACAGCACTGACAAAGAAAGTAAACAAACACCTCTTCCACCTATCCAGTCAGTGCAGAGCAGTTTCCAGAGGTACAAGCCAAATTTGGTAAGAGCTGTTGGAAAGAAGGAGTTGCGAGTGTCAGAAAAGGAGGGGAAGAAAAAGCCTGAAGCAGAGCACTTGGTATTGCAAAAAGAAGAGTTTGCCAATACTGACATTGTAAGTCTTAATAAGTGCTTCAAAGTTAATTCAAAGTTGCATGTCCTATTTTATGAAGTTAAATTAGATCATTTGAGTTGCATTCCCTGAAGCTGAGACAATATATTAAATGAAAAAAATTCCCAAGCCCTGGTAAGCTGAGGTATTGCAGGTATGAAATCAGTGAATTCTACAACTTAAACTATCATTTTTTCTGTAAAATGAGTATCTGATTTTGGTTGGATTGCACGATAGAGAAAAGGATTATACACATTTAATATAAACTCTAAAATAAAAATGTGTAAGAATTAGCTTTCTTACTCATTTACTCTTTCCTGTTTGGATGAATCAAGTCTGTGTTGAGGAACCTATGATAGTGTATCAAGAGAAGACAGAGGATAGCTGTTTTTATGAAAGAAAAAATAAAAATAAAAAATTTTTATTAATTTGCTAAGTTTTGATTCGCTTCACCACTACAGTGCCTGACACTCCTCTACACAAGTTAATTGAGTCATTCCCACAGATACTTTACTAGGAGCTGTAAAAGCTGTTGAAATCCTTGAAAGCCATTGTAGTACGGTGAGTCCTCTGTAGCCATTTTGAGGGCTGCCCATGAATCATGTCATGGATGTAGACATATCTGCATAGACTTGCCTTAGATTGCAAACACAGCTAAGCTTTGTAAGAGTGACTCATTCTTTGGAGTGACTGTAGCTGGTTTTGTTCTTGAACCTGTGTAGGGTACCTGTGTACCGCGTTCCCAGAGAGGAGCATCTGTACTCCTCCCCTCAGTACCACAGTGTCGGCTCACCCCAAGCTGGGATGGTTCTTGTAGTCCAGCTTTGACTGTTCTAGACCTGTGGCCTGTGAACTGTGCATGTACATCTGCTCTGTGTTGAGCAGATCTGTAGAACCAGAGCAGGTCAGGTGCTTCTCTTTACTAATAAAGCTGTCAAAGACCCAGAGTGCTAAAGGGTATGTTGAGTGGCTTCTTTGTGGAACCAATGTGGCAAATACAGAAGTAAAACTTAACCTCGGGTTTGGAAGGCCTTGGGGCTTGGGTGTGCCTGTGGTGTTCTGTAGTGTTCTAAGTATTTCATTTCCACAGTGCTCCACATAATAGAGAGTTGTTGAGTGCTAAATAGACAAGTATTACTCATAATATTTGGGTACATATAGTATTTGAGACCTTAACTCTAGGTAGCCCAAAACTATGAAAACTTCTGTTCCTTCTTGCCTATAAACTGAATTATGATAATGTGACTCTGGTCTTTGTTCCAGTTGGGAAAATAACACGGTTTATATTTTTTTATATAAAACATCTGTTTTACAAGCTTGCTTGATCCTATTTTTTTTCATGCTTCTTTTACTGTAAATTAAAGGGTGAAAATGACTCTATATTGTATGAAGCAGATGCATTGAGCAAAGAGGAACAGGAACAGCAAGAGGTGTCTCAGATGCCCTCTATTTCTGAAAACATAGTATGTGAACAAAGCAGGTGAGGTTTGAGTTTGGCAAAATTGCATTTGAAAAACTTTTATCTGGTGCATAATGAGACATCTTTCCAAATGTCAATTCTTCTGTTCCTTATTGCGTGTCTTTCCCCACTGCCTAATTTTCAATACTTACAGACGGCTTCTTCCTATGTTTTCAGAGCATGTTTCTGTTTGAGCTGAACTGCTTGTCACTGGTTATCTGGTACATATTTGGTCTGTGTTAGCTCATAACCCTTCCTGACCAAGCTTTTATTTTATTGGGTTTGCATTTGCATAAATAGAAATCATACGTGTAACATAGGAATTTTGCAAAGTTTCAGAGACTTGTCTTTAGTTGATCTCAGTGTGCTCTCCTATTTTCCTGCTTCTTTTGTTCAAATATTGTCTTAAGCATCTGTTAGACTGCAGATACTTTGATGTTATGATTAGCAGCACAACTTTTTTCTTGATTTTAAAAATGCTTTGACAAAGAAATTTTATTTCTTCTCCAAAGTCAGCCATAAATGACAAATATATATTTGAAATATAATTTTATTGATCTTAAGCAAAGCAGACTATCAGTCTCCAACCCTTTTGCATAAGTGTGATTCAAAACTTAGTAAGTGCAGAAATACTTGTTTTCCTTCCCAACCAAAGTCAAGTGACCTAATTTTTGGGTGTGGTTTTTTTTTTCTCTTTTGGTTTGTTGTTGTTTGTTTGCTTTAAATCACCAGTACTGAAAATTCTACCTCCCAAGAAGGCAAGCTGGGTACTCTGAAACCAGGACAATGCATAAGGATTGAATCTCTGGGAAGTAGACCAAACTTAGAAAGAGCATATAGCAAAAAAGAGTCTCCAGTAGCACAAAATCTTGCTGCTCCAGATGAGGATGAAATGAATAAAGGAGAGAATCTGCCCACGGCAGAAGAATCTGGAAGATCTCTTTCCTTGGAAGTGAGAATTCTCTTCATGTATTTCTGACTGTATTTTCTGATACTTGATTCCACACCAGCAGTTTTTAAAGACATCTAGATAAGCTGTTTTAAATGCACACAATAATTTTGGACTAGTAAGAATTTTTGTTTAATATGTGCACCCTAATATGAGGTCTTCCAATATCCTGTTAGTCACACATTGATAATGTGTAGATTCTGTTAAGAAATCTGTACTTGATTTAAACTTTGACATTTCAGTCATATGCATGATGCATGCCTTAGTTCTGTTGCTCGGTTTCTTCTGAACTCCTTGGTCGCTGCTCATGAATGACTATATTGCTCATAGTATCTGTTTTTATTAGCTAAATAACTTCCCTAGCCAGAATAAGGAACAGTGATGATGCCATAAACTGCTTGAAAGTTTTTAAGTGAAATTTTGTCCCAGGTTAACAACTTGATCATAATTTGCAGTGATTTATTTTGTGATATATTTCGTGCTAACGTTGTTGGGGTTTTTTTTCTCAAAATCTAAGGATGACATGGAGGTATTGTTGTTTGTGGGAAATTCGGCCAAAAATGACAATCCAGACATAAACTCAAAAAGTATGATGTCAGAAACAATCTATTCTTTTAAAAAATCACCCAACTGCCACAGCAAGGGAGAGCAAGAGGAATGTCCATCTACAGATGCTGTAGGAAGCATTCAGGATACCATGGAAAGGTAAAGCTCCCCACTGAGATAGTAAAAAAGCCCTCGTCCTGGGTTCATCTGGGACGTAGAGTTAATTTTCTTCCCTGTAGCAGATACAGTGCTGTGTTTTGGGGCAGTCAGCGACTGCATGGTACTTACTTGATGGCTGGGGTTAAAACATGACAGTCCTTTAAAAAACTTGGTGCATTTGTCCAGTTGTTTTCATACAGCACTTGCTTTTTTAAGTGTAGGCGCCGAGCTGTACTAGTTGTTACATACTACGTGCTGTGAAAGTCACTAGGTGGCATCCTTAACTAATATACAAGGCTGTTATGGGAGACAGTGTTAGAAGCCTTACTGAAGCCAGGGTAGACACTGTTTACTCCTCTCCCTTCGTTTATCGAGCAAGTCATTTTATTGTAAAAGTTATTAAGTTGGTTAAGCATGACTTTGCCATTGTGAGTTCATGCTAGCTACTCCAAGTCACCTTGTTTTCCCTGTGTCTGGAAGTAGTTTCCAGGGTTAGTTGTTCCATTACTTTTCCAGCAGCTGAGGTGAGGCTGACTAGGCTGTAGTTCCCTGGATTCTCCTTTCCTTTTCCCAAGTGGTGAATTACAAGCCCAAGATTTCTATCTTAATGATCTAAATGCACTTGAACAGATGCAAAAATGTTACTCTGTTTGAAAGCAGTAGGACCTTAAGCCCAGGAATTAATTAATATAATCTTCCTGTTACTGCTTAATTTTGGAGACCTATGTTGCTATAGCAGAAACTCTCTATCCTACCTGACTTCTTAATGTTGTTTTCCTTCCAAAACTTTTTTTTCCCAAAAGTGATCAGAAAGATTGTGTACTGCAGGCAAATTATTTCCTTTCTGCAGTGTTGTTTTTCTTCCTTGAGGTTTTTTTAAACTTAACTAAGTAAACAAATAAAAATTCAGAACACAAGTTAATTTGTAGCTGGAATTATTAAATACATGATAGTAAGCTAATCTTATAAAGTGTATTTTGTAGTTCCTCAGAACTAAAAGTTGAAGCATATTTTTGTAGGTCCAATTATAAATTAAGTTCTGGAGAAGAAAGTGAACAGAGAGCAATGGAACCCCACTGGAACCAAAGGCCAAACCTAATGAGCCTTACTAGAAGAAGACATTGTCCTGAAGAAGGTGAAAACAGAGAAGACAACACTGAGAAAAGAAGTGAAGAGGGTTTGGTGTTAAAAACAGGGGTTTCATTGGTAAGTGCTGATTACTTGTTTTGAGCCAGTCACAGAATTGTAGAATCGACTGGGTTGGAAGAGACCTCAAAGATCATCGAGTCTAACCCTACCATTGTTACTAGACCATGGCACTAAGTGACACATCCAGTCTCATCCTGAAAACCTCCAGGGATGGTGAATCTACCACATCCCCAGGCAGCACATTCCAATACCTGACTACTCTCTATAAAAATCTCTTCCTAATAACCAACCTAAACCTCCCCTGGCAGAACTTGAGTCTGTGCCCTCTTGTCCTACTGGGAAAGGAGACCAATCCCCACATGACTGCAATGTCCTTTCAGGTAGTTGTA
>NW_008677324.1:0-1418 GCF_000695815.1 Acanthisitta chloris
GCGGCGCCTCGTTGTGCATGGGACCCCCCATGCCGAACCCCGGGTTGTGCTGCTGAGGGGACAAAGAGGGGACAGAGAGAGAGAGGTGTCACCCAGAGCCAGGACGAGGATCTCCCAAAGTCCCTCCCAAAAGGCAGTTGGGAGTTCTAGGATGCAACTTCCTTGGAAACACTGAGTGGAATGCAAAGTCACCAAGGTGGGCTCAAATTTGGGACCCTACACAGCCAGAGGCTGTTTGCTCCCAAACCCAATGGGTTTGTGCTTCTCCCAAGCCCTACATGGCACAGCCCCACGATCCTGCCCCACACAGGCTCAAACCCTGGAGCCAGAGCCACCAACACGTGAGTTACACCCCAGAGCTGTGGGACTGGGGCTTTACTCACCTTCACTGGGAATTTGGGGCCACCCCTGGCTGGCACGGGCGCTCTCTTCTTCTTGTTCTGCTCGATGGCGACAGGAGCATCTGGGAACAACTTCTCCAGCGCAGCCAGTGCCGCGTAAGCCTTGGCCACCTTCTTGTTCGAGCCAGCACCTTGGAACTTCTGCCCGTCGACCTCCACCTAGGAGAGGGACAAACCATCCAGGTAAGTGAGACAGGGCATGAAAAGATGGTGCCACTTGGGAAAACCATTTCTGTGGTGCACACAGGCAATTCCAGAGCTGGAAGTCTTTGAGCCTGGTGACACTGCCCCTGCCCACTCATGGGCTTGCTTTGAAGGGCCTTTCCCAACCCAACCACTTGGATTTGATCACTCAAATCCTTGGGAAGGGCATGAGGAGGCTTTTGAAGCCCTTTTCCCACCCGGAGTGGCTGATTTAAGCTCCCGGGAAGGGGAGGAAGTGCAGAGTGCCTCTCTCACCTCCATGACAAAGCGCTTGTCGTGGCTGCCACCCGTCTCCGAGATCAGCTCGTACTTCAGCCCGCGGCGCTTCTCGTTCAGCTCCATCACCGGGTTCTTCCCGTGCTTTGTCAGGATTGGTCCCTGCTGCTTCACGTTCTGCAAGCGCAGAAGGGTGGATGAACCCCAGAAAATCCCCAGAGCTGCCTTTGGGGAACACCTCGAGGAGCCACACGACCTGCAGCACAGCCCACCAGTGCCACGTGCCCCCAGCCCACACTGCCCCGGGCGTGCTCACCTCGGGGGTCTGGTCTGAGGGGGGAGAGGCCGCGGTGGGCGTCGACACCGTTTCCACAACAGGCGGAGGAGCAACGACCACTGGTTTCTGCTCCGTCTCCTCCGCAGACTCGTCGCCTTTCCCGGAGTCTTTGCCTTCCACTCCGGTGGGCAAACCCATGTCTTGCAACACCTGGAGAGGTGGAGAGGGGTCACGAGCTGCACTTGCCTCCCCATGTCATTCCCTTTGGGAAACGCTGCAGAAAGCTGCTCGAGGTCACTCAGTAACTCTGCTCCAGCACT
>NW_008677324.1:1483-2153 GCF_000695815.1 Acanthisitta chloris
CTGAGCTGCTCCCCTCTGCTCTGGGGGCTGTGCCAGCTTTCCTGTCCCCTCCAGCTGCCCTTGCCGAGGGTCAGGATGGGACCTGTGCTCACCTTCACGGCCACGTGCAGCTTCGCCGTCTTCTTGGAGGGCCCCGAGGCCTCGAAGGTGCTGCCGTCGATCTCCACGGACATGGTGAAGATGGGAGCGTGCACGGGGCCAGTCTGGGACACCAGTTTGTACTGGAGCCCTGGTTTGAGCTGGTTCAGCTTCATCAGCGCATTCATGGCCTGGGGAGGCTCCAGCTTTTCCTCTGGGCAGGGAAAACAGCGCAAGAGTTGGCGGAGGTTTGTTGGCTCTTCCAAAACAGCACAACTGATTCCAGACCAGCATCTCCCAGTTTGGACCAGTTCCAGTTGATATGTTTTAATTTCAGACCAGTTCTGATGGGCATTTGCCAATTCTAGACCAGTTCCCATGGGTCTTTTCCCATTCTAGACCAGTTCCCACCGGTCTTACCCAATTTCAAACCTGTTCCAATCACTATTCTCTGATCTCAGCTCAGTTCCCACTGGTCTTTCCCATTCCAGACCAGTTTCCATTGGTCTTTTCCCATTTCAGACCAATCCTGATCCGTATTTCCCAACCCTGGACCAGTTCCCATAGGTATTTTCCAATTCCAGACCAATCC
>NW_008677325.1:0-12430 GCF_000695815.1 Acanthisitta chloris
GCCCGGCTCTGCCCGGCGGGGCCGCAGCCGCCGAGGGGTAAATTAACTTATTCCAGTTGGGTGGGGAGGCTTTGAGGAGATTTGACCCGGGCTGTTTGCCCAGGTCACAGAATGGGCTGACCCGCAATTTGTAAACCAACCCGACCCTTTATTTGGAGACAGACAAAAAGATCTTCATTACAATGAGTAAAAAGTGGAATGTGTATCTTCCATTTAACCTGTAAATACAGGAAAAGGTGCTATCCCAGATTAGTGGGGAAAAGGTCACACGGCGGGATGACATGAGGAGTCAGGGAGGGAAGAAAAACACCCTCATTTCCTCGGGACACATTTAGGATGGTAAATCCAGCGGGAACCTCTCTTGGTCAGCGTACACAGAGCAATATGGGACCAGCCAAACGCATTCAGCAGCAGCAGAAGAATGGCTGGTGCCTATTATGACAATACAATCCAATGCTCATTTTTACCAGTGATGGATGCAGAATATGGAGAAAATGCTACACTAATTTTAACCTGTGAGAATTAAGCTCTTGCAACCCCCCTTTGGCACTGAAGCATTAAAGATATGGCATTTTCTTGAAAATATAAATTATAAATATATTCAGCGTTTTGGCCCTTGTTAACCAAATTAAACAAAACTTTCCTTTGCTAAGTAGATTTTCTCTCTGGGATTAGCAGAGGGCCACCATGGTCAAAACTGGGGCCATTTACATATAATTTTGCAAACTCGCACTGGTCCATGACAGTCTTTGTCTCTCCGATGTTGCTATCCTGGAGTTTTTTTCTTTTTTCCTTTTCTTTTTTCTTTTCATTTTCATTTATTTGTGGAGGATAAACCCCTCTTTGGCTTTACAATGACTTTAGGATAAAAGTCTCCCCTCCCTCCACCCTTTCAGTGCTCTGAGCTCACCTCCTGGTCCTGCAGACTCCAGATTTTGCCCCAAAAATTGTTTTGGCATCCACTAAAGGCAGTGGTACCAGGCACAGGAGCTGAGCTGCCCACTCAGCTTGGATCCACACCTGTGTGCCATGCTCTGTGCCAATGAGTGGATCCACATAGGCAGTGGGGCAAAGAGCTGCCTCAGGACAGGCATCCACTGTCTTTTGACAGAGGTCCAGCGCATTCTTCTTTATCTTATTTTACATTGCTGTGCCTGGAGGACAGAGACTTTTAGCTATTTTTTCCACTGTACTTACTTTAGCTCTGCCATGAGCATCATCTACCAAGTCTGCTGGGAGCAGGTAGGAGCTGGATGTCACCTGTGCTAGGCCACTTAAAGGCTGGTGGGGTGCCCATCTGGGCTGGTGATTCTTATCTTCCAACATGGCAGTGCCATTTACTGGTGTCTGGCTGCAACTAGCACAGGCAATGAATAGAGGGGGTTTGTTCCTGAAAATAAATTAATTCCCAACCCCACCCCACCCCAAATACTAGCTTCTTTGTTATGCACCTGCTTGGCTAAAAATCCTAATGGTGAATGACTTCCTTCAGCTAGCATCTTTCTCCTTCTTACACTTTCACATCTCTTTTCCTATAGTTTGCCTTGCCTTCTTTCCCCATGCCTTTCATGTCCTCTTTTCCACATCTTCTGCTCCCTGTTGTCTGAACTCCTCTCTTTTCCTTACACTTTCCATGTCCTACATATATGGCAATTCTTCTCACCCCAGAAAACAGTTGTACAGCATAGTCACATCTCAGTAATTTCTTTATGTTGTGGGCAAACAATCATTTTGGGATCAAAGGACAGCAAGACGTGAGTTTACAGTTCTGCATCTCATACTGACTCTGAATGCATTATTCAAAGACCTTTTGTGGCAGTGCCACACTGTAGAGTTTCCAGCCTTGGAAACAGAGTCCATGCCACAGAGCAAAGTCCCTAAATGCACACCAACACAGTAATTTTTTGGGGCAACTTATCAAACAGGTCACTAGCTAATTAGAAAAGAGCATTTTTATTTTACTTTTGGTCAATGACCCTGCTTGCCACATTGGACCACAAACAGTTGCATCAGCACATATATAGGGGCTGAGCCATGGGTTGGGAAGAAACAACTGAGGGAGGGAGGAGGAACAGCACCGATGACAGTTCTCAATTACAGATCTGTTCCCGTAGTGATGCATGTGACATCTGGCTTCCTAGTGGTATGGATATGAACCCTTTCCCATGGTGAAGAGCCTGCTAATTTATAAGTCTTGCCGTCCCACTGCTCTGTGGGATGCTGCTGCTGTTCCTCAGGCTCAAAAGCACTCCACGGTGACCTGCATGATTTGACCAGGATCATACCAGTGCTTTGGAGAGCAGAGGGTCTTAGGTGCCAAGGTGCAATGACCATCCCAACCACATCAGCTTCTTGCCATGCTACCATGTTCTTGGAGAGAGTAAAATAGTGCCTCGAAGCCCAGAGGGGTGTTTTTTCTTCATAAAGTGACTTAAGCATAAGGAGGAGGAAACCTTCTGTTTGCCTGTGGAAGAGTCTGCATGTTAGATGCATGCTGCTAAAGCAGCTGCAGGCCTGCTCAGCAACCCCTTCACAAAGGCAGACTTTTGGAAAGAAACCCTCCAGCCAACAGTTTCATATTTGCTGAGATGTAGCATCTGATCTCACAGATTTGCCTCCTGCCTTGGATGAGTCTCACATCATCACATCTATTTCTGGCTAACTTGCCCGCATAGTGTGTAAAGGCTGTTTTGGGAAAAGAACACAGAATTCTCTTGAAGAGAACAAGTGATTATGACAAGATGTATAAGAAAGGCATTTTAATACGCATATATATTAATATGCTGAAACTCTGATACCCACCCACGCACCATACAGCACACAGAGTGGCATGTTAAAACAAACAAAACTAATTTAAAAAGGTGAGAAAAGCAACACTGAAAATTATTAGATGAAACATCACATGTGAAGAAAGAAGAGTAGTTTGGAAGATTCAAATTTAGAATATTAAATCCAGTTCAATTTAGGGAACAGATTGTTTAACATCCATCTTCAGGCTACAGCAATTGAAATGCACATTATGCTTCATCAGCAGTAACACAGTTAATTAGGCTAAAAAAACCCACTTTTATGAATAAGAAATCTAAACTTTACCATGTATTCTCTGAAAAGTTAAAGGCAATCTGATTTTTAATTACTGTAAGAATACAACACCTTCAAGTACAGTCTTAGTCCACGTAATGATTGTGTAATTAAAAAATGAGACTCTTCAAACAAGTGAGTCCTGCAAGCCAACAAGGAATTCACGAGAGAGTCTGTGACAGTTCTTATGCTTTTGGTGAACATTAAAAAAGTTAGTTTTACCCCTGCTGAGGGCTTAACCCAGAGCATGTAGGAGGATTTACACCAGCTCACTTTGTGGTCCTTTATTTAAAGAATCTGTCTCCTGGTAGCTTTGTGGAAATCAGGCAGAGACTGAGCTCTGAGTTCATCTCTGTCTCTTGTGAATCCCAGTACCAAAATCATGCTTTCAGTCCCATAAAGGGTGCAAGCATTTAGAGTAGGGTGCTTTAGAGTAGGGTGCAGTCCAACTGGAACCTTAAGACTAGGATCATGGCAGAAAGTGCCTTCACTGCTATTTAGTATCCTGTGCCTCCATCTCCCTGCCCTTAGTTCCTATCCTGAGGCTTAGACATTCTTCTAGGAAGCTGAAGTCTCAAGCTTGAAGGCTAAAAACTGTGCCTCTCTTTCGGAGCATCTTCTCATAATCACTCTGCCCCTACAAACCAATTTTTGTTGTCTTCGAGGGAAACACTGTGCTATGGTTCATCCTTTCAAAGGTGTGATTAGATGGTAATCTGTCCAGAGAGGGTTTGATCTCAGGATATCAACTTGAAGGAGACATTCAATTTAGAGTCACAAGCACAAAGCTGTGACATGGTTTCAGTGCTTTGTCCGCACCAGGGAGGAGTGGAGACTTTGACTTCCACACCTCCCTTCATTCTCCTGTGGAAGTGTATGTGGCCTGTGTACCTTGTGCTTTGTGTATCATCTGTATAGGACCATGTAATATATATGTAGGAAGGTCATGCAGGTCCTCTTCCTTAGTACAGCTGGATTCAGTTTAGTTTTTCTCAGTATTTCCTAGATTGGTTTGGTTGTTACTTGTTTAAATGTGGCTTTATTAGACGCTCATGACTCCCCATGCATACTACATTAGTGTCACTCCAGGGAAAGAATTCACAGAGATCAGCCTTTAAAGGCCAGTCTTTCATGACTAAGATATAGGATTGGTCTTTTTTTACTTTTTCCCCCAAACTAAAATGTCCATGAATGTATCCTAGGGCTGCCTCACGCTTTGATACAGACAGGATTTTGATACACCTGTACAACTTGACTGGCTATAAGAGGTGGTGCCACTATAGCTGTGAGTAAAAGTAAAGAGTTTTTCTACCAAAGGTGGTAGGACGGAAATAATTTACCCTTACTGTCAAACTGACTGTTGGGGTTTCAGGACTGGGCTCTTTAGAGGAACAATAACAAAAAAACCCTACGGAACAAACCCCACACAGCTCCAGTTTCAAAATGAGCAAAGTGTAACAGGGATCACTGACATTCACTGTGCACAGATTACAAAACTTTAAGAACCTCAGGAAACCCTGAGACAATATGTATCCCATATAACACAACTATATATTGGAATATTCTAAGGGAATCAATATAACCCAAGTCTTTCATATTCTACTACAAAATCCCTTTTTATCATTGGATGTAATAATAATTTTTCTATGCCACAAACTTTTTTTTCATCCGGCACCTTCTCCTCTCTTAAATAAATAAGAAAAACCAAGTCTTGGGGTTTTATTACTGAAAGTATTGTAAATTCTTGTGGGTGTCTAGAAGAGGCAAGAAAATAATTGGAAAAAGAGCATGAGCAAGAGTACATAATTTGTTGCATAATGCCCAAACCTGTTAGACAGCAAAGGTCTAGGAAAACTAGTAAAAATATGATAAAGGTACCACTGTTTACAGCAGGTTACAAGTCACTGTCTGCAGAAAAGGCAGGGTGTTAAAGCAAGCAAGAGTCCCACACATGCTTGTTATTTGTGTGCATATATTGTGCATATATCCTTAGTGCAGGTGGGCAAAGCTTCCTAGATATCCATGAAGCTATAGCTGCTTCCATGAGAAGGCATGATGGAATTGCACCAGCAGAGAGCTTACCAAACAGGTAAGAGATACATATTTCAGTGGCTCCTCATGGTCATTTTATTAATTCAGCTATGCAGCCACATGCTTATAAAGATGTATGGAAAGTAAATAACCTAATCTGGTCTTTGAGTGGGGAAGAATGGATTTTTTTGCTACTTCACTCCAGGAAGCACTGTTTCTGGCAAAGCCATTAGCCATCCACTGAAAGGCAGTGTCCTTTCTCCATAACCTGATTGTCAAAATGTCATGCTCAAAAGTTGAGCCCCTCCATGGCACTGGTTTAGCTCCGAGATGTCTGTGTAATTTAAGCCACGTTATTTCCCTGTCACCTTTGCCAGCATGAAGCAAAGGGCTTCAGGAACTAGGGGAGAATTTTGCTATTGATTTAAATGGAAATAAATGTGTTTCTCCTCTCTTCTCCTCCGCTCTTCATTACAGTCACTGAAATTTTACCAGCTTTGGCTGCTAAGAAGAGTGAAGAGAATAATGCTGCGTTCTCATGAGTGTTCTTAGGAACTGGCATTTCATTACAAACAGATACATCATAGCATAGCCATATGCATATGTTTAAACCCTTCTTTAGAAAAAGTTTATTTTTTAGAATTCATCAACAGCCAGTTTTGCTGCTGAAGCTTGTGCTTCATGCATTTTGAAAAGAGAGATTATGCTTAGCCAAGATGCTATTTTGGTGCTGAACCCCTTACCCATGCAGTTTTGTTCTATTTTTGGAACACTGCACCATGGTAGAATGCATTTTCACAACCATCATTTTTTTGTCACTGAAAGAAATTACGTTTGCCCATACCTGATCACTGGGATATCAGAATCACAGCTGAGCTTTTTCATAATCTTACCAGCTCCTTTTCAGGGTGGACAACGCCTGGAAAATATGCAGAGCTCGAGGAATAGCCAAATGTCTTACAAACTCTTGAAAACCCAGTGTGTTGTCCTTGTTTATAACTAAAGTTTCTCAAGTTTGCAGAGTTCCTGGGCTATTTCAGACTAGATGTCAAACCCTCCCTCAATACACTAAAAGGCAAAATGTAATGACACTAAATCACAGAATCATTGAATATCCTGAGTTTGAAGGGACCCACAAGGATCATCAAAGTTCAACTCCTGGCCCAGCACAGGACAGCTCCAACAATAGATAATGACTGTCTTGAAGAAAAATAGGAAGTTATTCTAATTATTAGTTAAATAACCATGGACTTAACCAGCAGACTCTCAGCAAAGTCATTGATGTCTCCAGAAATTTTTCTAAGGATCATAGTTTTATGCCAACAGACATAAAGCTAAAATGATGCTTGCTCAGATAGAAAATCCTTTGAATGAGGGATAATAAGTGGATCTCCAGGAACATCATCAACCATCGTGATTCAGTCTTAATTTTACCATGATCTTGACCTTGACCATGACCAAGGTTGTATGTCTCACTACTTCAACATAAGGTACATGATCTCCTGAGTGAGACAGCAGGAGTTAACTTCATCTCAGTCTTCAGACTCCTTCTTTATCACTGCATAGTGTTTATTCAGTAAGCCTCAAATGTCCCTGCATAGCTTGAGAAAGGGAAATAAACGATGTAAAAAGTTCTAAGAAAGACTCTTGCTTGTGATCATGCTGATACAATTTCTCCTTGTGATTGGTCTCTTGGTGCCTTCAGCTGCCTCTACAGATTTGATATATCACAATTTCCATGTGGTCCCCATGATGTGTTCCAGGACCCACTGTAGTCCTGAAGTTTTCCAGGAGATGGGATTACCCAGGTTACAAGGAGCGGAATGAATTTTGATAGCTACTCAGTTGGTAGATTAGAAACAGCAAGCAGGGCCCTACTGACAGAGGATCCCAAGTCAAGATTAACTAGGTGATCTTTAAGGTCTCTTCCAAACCAAACCATTTCATGATTCTATGATTTAATGATTACTGCCAGGTTGCAGTCCAAAATTCCTCACTAAATTCTCATTTCTTCTTGTTTCTGCTATTATTCAGACCATAATGTAACTATTACTTTGTACTATGGAGTCGATCACATAGTTTCCACGTTACTTGACACTGTATCTAACTGCTGCTCAAAATTTGCGCCAGTGGGAAGAATAATGCAGTTTGCAGTGCTGATCCTGCAAGGATTTTCACATAAACTCAGCCGTATGCACATGGCTTCCTTTACTTTACCAAGTGCTGCCTCACTTAGATTTCAGAGGAAAACCAGATTGAGGTAAAGTGTTGGTATCACAGGAATTTCAGAGGAACTGGCAAGTTTGGAAAAAATATAGGGGTCATACTCGTACATTCTTCCAAACTAACAAGAACACTATCCCTGAAAATGGCCAGGACAAAGATTAGTGTCACTAGCACATTTGGAATTAGGACTTCAGCTGCAACCCTGAACTTTTCTGCCAGATTTTAACCCAGAGGGATCATAGTCAGTTCTACCCCAATGGAAGACAAGCTGCTCTTCAGGACCAAAAGAAGTAGTATTGCAGGAGCAAGACACCTATTTTCCTACACCTGCCCGGGTTATCTTTCACCTACACTGTTTTGATAGCTTATTTTCCTTCTATTTCTGTGCATCATTCTCCTCTTTAGGCTCAGATCCCACCCAGAACTGAGGTCTCTCTTCAAAGACAATAGGCAGTCCTTTTCCGAAAGAGAAACAATCGGTTTGCTCCTATCTCTTTTTTTCAATCACCTGAGGTCTCTCCTTAAGAAGCATACCAGAGCCCAGGTAAATGAGCAACATGCCCTACTGTAATACCTGCCAGTACAATTTCAGGTTATTTTTCTTCTTAAAAGGTAACCACAGGTATGGCATTGCTGGGCAGCAATGTTTAAGCATGGCAGATCAGATGCTGTCCTGATTTATAACCTCTGTCAGCTCAAGAGAATGCAGGGACAGGCAACTTTGCACATGCCCTCTGAAGGGCAAGATGCATATAATGTGTATAAGGGAGCATCTTTAGGGATTCTGTCTAGCCCACCTGGCATGGCTCAGGAAGGCAACTCAGCCTACGTGAGAAGAGTATTTACGCTGCTACCTGAAAAAGAATGAGCAGGGCAGGAAGCAATGCAGCCCAGCCATGGTAGGCTCTCAGGGCTGTATTGCCTTAGTCTGGCAAATCCCTCTGGTGGTAACAAGGGCTGCATGACTGAGACACAAACTTTGATTACAAGTTTTAATCACAAAGCACAGAACGTGGAGCCTGTTGGCAGCCTTGCCTGCCTCTCCACCCACACCCCATGTGAGAGTGGCTTCCAAGTGCAGCAGCACACTGGAGTGTCTGCTGTGCACCACAAAACAGGGTGTAAAGCAGCTCTTGGAAAGACGCAGCATCTCCAGGTGGTTAAGGGCATGGAGCTATGGCAAATGTCTGTGGTGGGCACAAGCGCAGGCCGGCAGGGTTAAAAGCGAGGCTGTCCGAATTCATCCGAGACCTGCAAATCTTGAAACACGTAAACCCTACATGCGTCAGATAAAGAAGCCAGAAAGAAAGGTGCCCCCTAATGAGTTTTTTTTGCGCTTGGGTGAGCGAAAGGGCTGCTTCAGGAGGCTAATAACTGAAAACCTTCCAGGCTTTTGTCCGGAGAAATGGCAGGCACTTTCCATCCCTTTGAAAAAAAGAAGGCCTTTCGGAGTCTTCACGAGAGATGTGGATTTTAAGGGCGACCCTAGGTCATACAGAACTAATCAAGCGAAAACAATAAGAAAATTAGACTGACAGTCAGCAAGTATCTGAGGACTTTATCAAAAAGAATTAGGAATGGACAAATTCACTGGGAGCAAAGGATCAGATCTGCAAGGTGGCATTGTGTGGTGGGATTAAATTATTTATTCATTGTTAATTTATTTATTTATGTATGTGCAAATGACCTAGCTGCTGCAGGTGCTGAGGAGTTTCTGAAAAGGCCCAGTTTTAGAGCCAAGGCTAGAATATTGGTCCATTTAACTCATTCTTTTCCTTAAGGCGATCAAACAGTGACTTTTATCTAGGAGATAGAGGAGGAAAACCATATGTGTACTGGGAATGATGCGGGGTCTGAGCAGCACTAAGTACCCAAGTATTCCAGTCTCATTCAAGAATGCTGTGCAGTTTAATGTCCAGCAAATTAGCAAATGAATGCTTATGTCAATATGTGAAAAATCCCTAGTTGGTTTAAACAGATAAAAAGCCTCTTGGGAAATGGCAGAAAATGCAGGCTTTCTCTCCTTGTCTTTTTTAAAGAAAGAAAGAGAAACAGTACTTATTAAGTTTTCCCCAAACTTACAAAAAGTTGCAGAAAACACCAACAGCCTACATGGATGCTGGATCTTATATATACATGAAATTTTACCAATGCTGCTACTGGAAAAATACAAGAATCTTTTGCCAGGCACTCTTTGAATCACATACTTGCTATTCAGAAGAAAACAGTTGAAATCTGGGACAGCTACAGAGCCTGTTAGATGCCACCCTGCTACCCCTCTCTTAAAGGTACAGGAGGTCAAAAGCCCTGGAGAGAGTACAGGGCTTTTGTTCTGACTTATAAAATCGGTCTTGAAGATGAAATCCACAAACACCTCTATTTTTTTCTTCTCCACATTATCTATTAATAGGAAAGGGTAAAATTGTCATCTCATGTTTCCCTTGACCCAGCAGAGCAAAGCCACAGTGGGGACTCTGTGTACGACATGACCCTGGGGAAAAAAGGAACACGAGATCTCAGCATGGGGGTTGGAGGCAAGAAGTCACACATATCGAAAATGACAGCAACACGTCAGTTAATGCCATGTGATAAGGGAGCCCTGCTGGGTTTTATGTCCTTCTGCAGAGATACAATCGAAGGTTGGCTGGTAAGGGAGGTTTTTTACTAACCCCAGGAAGGGGTTGTAGATATTTGGGCAGGTCAGATCATAATGGATTATCTTTCTTCAGGACAAGCATCAGTAGCTATGCTGGGGATAGTAAAACTGCCCCATGAGACATATGTTGAAACCAGACAGGAAGATTTATGCAGAATGCCATCTCAGTCTTCTGCTTCTCCCATGGCATTTCCCTCCTCTTGGATATTCTTAGGCCCTCTTCTCAAAATAAGCCTTCATCGTGTGTTGGAGTAAGGACTACTAAAGAGAAAAATAGAGAGCATTTTAAAGAACAAATGTCTTTAATATTGCTAAATTTAAAACATTAGCTCAGATGAAAAGTTCAATGAGCCAATTTCTCAAGACACAAAAATGCACAAGTCATGTAAAAAGTCTGTTAGCTCCCTAGAAGTTCTCCTTTCTCCCTTGGACATTGTGCTGGTTTGAAAGCAAACCGGTGAGAGACTCTGAGTCAGAAGTACAATTTAATATGAAACACAAACAAAACAACAACAAATATAACAGTACAAATTAACAACCCAAAAGAAAGAAACCACTGACAGTCAGTAAGTAACCCGACACCCTGTCAGTCAGGGCGTTGATAGCAGTCCGATTGAATGGTGGCTGCAGTCCCCCTGCAGTGATGGGTCTGTCGGAGCAGTGGTCCCGCAGATCCGATCCTCTCCCGAAGGTTTCAGCAGCAGCTCTTGTGCTCTGGAGATCCAGCAGGTCAAAAAGGGTGCCTGTGCTGGTTCAAACCCCAGCTTATATCTCTGTGGGAATGCTTGGCTCCCCACTCCCATGTGGGGATGCTTGGCTCCCCACTCCATGTAGGAATGCTCAGCTTCCCTCACCCCGAGGTGAGGCATCTCACAATGGGCCGATGTAACTCTATGCGTGCCTGAGTCCCAGACAGCCCATTAAACAGAGACAGCCCCTGGGGGAGCCATCAGGGACCAGGAGGAGATAACCATCACTGCCCCACTTGCTGCTTTAACCCTTGTGGAGACAACAGTAGAATACATACCATTGGCTACCCCCACACTACAACCCCGCAACCCAGGACAGACATTGATGTGTGAGGGTGAATTCAGTCAAGAGGAATGCCAGCATGTCACTAATATACTACCACTTACATTCTGCAGCTCACTGAGAGCTCTGACACACAAGCAACCAGGGAGCCTGCAGAGCTGTGGTCTTACTCCATGGGCTGTCAGGGGGCCCTTTAGGATGGCACGAGCCAAAAGCAGAGTTACACAGCACTGAGAGCTCAGCCATGAACAAGCAGCACAGGCCAGGCCTCCTCTTGGTCATCATTTCAAATGGATGGAGTGCAGCTCATAAGAGAAATGGTATTATCAATTATGCAAGGGCACGATCTAGTGTTATGACTGAATTTCACGTCCCCAAGAATATCCAATCCCCTTCTATGTTGTCTCTGACTTCAGCTGTATTGACAATGTTTCCTAGGTTCACCTCATGGGCAAACTTCACTGCTACTTTTGCTGTCAAAGTCATTAGGTAAAATATTAGTATTTCCATGAGTATTACTTATACTGAAAGTAAAATACTTTCAATATTATGTTATCTCACCTATCTCCCCACCTATTCATGTTAAGATTTCTTTGCTATTTCCCACTTCTTCCAGCTTCATTGTTCAACTTCCCAAATTTCATGGAACAAAAATTCCTTTTTTGTTGCTAATTAAGATGTTTTGCTTAATGTCTCACCGATGTTTTATGCAGAACATTCAAACTGGCTGTGAGTCCTCCTTCTGACGGGGAAACAGGCTGGCTACCTACATAAGTGGAAGGAGCTGCCTCAAGGCAGAATAGAAATAGGACCTTCTGCAGGCAGGGCTCAGTGCAGAACCAGAGGGAGGACAAGGGTAAAAGGTGGCTTAAAGTATCTTAGCAGTCAGTACGTTTTGCCCAGGAATACCCAGGAGACCTTCCCCTTTGCTCTCTGCATGTGCGATTGCTCTCTGTATGCACAGGAACCATTCGTTAATGTTTTCTGGCATCTGGTTGCCCAGATTGCCTCATGAAGAAGCAATACAGTAGATTACAAAGACACTAGATTGGTAGGGCTAATAAATGAAATATGAGCAAACTAGAGCAGAAAGACCTTGCTGCTTCTGGAGCTCTGCCCAGCTAAATGGACAAAGAGCTGAATTGACACAACCCAACCCCAATGGAAGACTCTTCCAGGAACTGTGAGACTCTCAAACTTAGCCTTGAAGATGATCCCATCAGCTTGTGCCCTTGCTGTCATTACCTATCAAGACCTACTGCATGTGGTTGCAAACTACAGGATATAAAATTAGCAGAGGTTTCTACAGCCTTTCATGTGCAGTACAAGACTGAACTGAAAGTATAGATCTCATATCACTTAAATTGCTTAATTGTCACTAAATTCTGTTTCAGTGTCCTGTTA
>NW_008677325.1:12460-17393 GCF_000695815.1 Acanthisitta chloris
AGTACATGTGATGCTAAGCTCAGAGTTAGAAAAGCTGTGCTGTGGTGCCATCTTTTCAAAGCACTGAAGGATGTGTGCAGGCACAGGTTCTGCTTCTGTTTTCATGTATGTAAATCAGAGATCAGAGCATCTATTGCTTTGGTATTTAAGATGTATCGCAGCTTCCTATTATGTTGGGGTTTTTCAAATTCTAATACTGCCACTAGTTTAAGATGTGGACCCACAGACCCATTCTGCCTAGACCTTCTCAGCACCCCTCCAGTTCAGGCAGCCAGGCTGTTCAAATCCCTTGCATTTTTGCAACACTAAAGGTAAAGGATGGTACCAGAGATGTTCACGGCTGGATTTCATCTTAGCCTTCAAGGAAGAGGCAGTGCAA
This sequence comes from Acanthisitta chloris, assembly GCF_000695815.1. NCBI lineage: Eukaryota > Metazoa > Chordata > Aves > Passeriformes > Acanthisittidae > Acanthisitta > Acanthisitta chloris. The sequence continues at coordinate 12,840 of NW_008677325.1, forward strand.
GTCATACATGGGGATACTTGTTTGTTAGTAAAGTTAATTAAACATCCACAGACATAAAAAATAAATCTGAAAAGAAAAACAAAAAAATGGAAAGTAGAACTTCAGCAGCCATGAAGTAGCATGAGGAAACTTCTCTGAGCCAGAAAGTTCAAGTGGGCTGGGGAAGTCCTGTCACCAAGTTCAAGGTGCAGCAGCTATAGGCTAGTTGCTACAGACTTCTAGGATGTTTGCATTTTAAAAATAATAGCCTTCACTAGGTAAGTAAGTGTAAAGTCACTGTGAAATGAGTGTGCTATTTCTCTATTCAGCCAAGTTCAAGGATGTTTGTACCTCTTGCAGGGAGGAAAAAATAAGTGTTTAAAAGGTAGACTAAGGGATAAATGAGACAAACCAGAAAATTATGCTACCATTCAAATGAAAATTTTGCTTTCTTGACAAAAGACTTCACCAAACAGAACTACAGATTTTACTGAAACACAAAGATTTCTTCTTAATAAGAAGCAGACAAAGTCCATTTAAATGGATGGTACTGATTGTTATAGCAGTTTTCAGCATAAAGGCTAAAGGTAAAGAGGGAAAAATGCAGATGTACAAAAGTAGAACATTGTTTAGAAAGACGTTATTAAAAAAATCCCATCAGAGCTGAACAGATAGTCTGCACTAATAAATACATGAGTAAGTGACCCAAAGAATCCTCCTTAGAGAACAGGAAGTTTGACTTGGCTGATCAGACATTCAGCAAGAGAAACACCAAGGTGGCAAGTGCAATGCAAATCTGCCCTTTGAGGCCTGGTCCCTGACTACCAAGATGCTGTTGTTGCAAACATCCAAGAGTTAATTAAAAGTCAAGTGTAAGTACACAACAAGGAGCTTTGTCTAATTCAGAAAGCTGAACAAAATGATTCAAGAGTTTTGACTAGAATTGTCATCACCTTTTACTCTTTTTTTTCATAAGACATCCTATCTAGAAGATCTAGGAATAAAAAGGAAAAGAAAATAGCAGGTTGTGCTGTTTTCAGCTGGGATCAAGTGAATTTCTTCTTGATAGCTGGTACAGTGCTGTGTTTGGATTCAGAATGTGAACGAAGTTGTTAGCACACTGATGTTTTAGTTTCTGCTAAGTTGTGTTTATCTTAAATCAAGGACATTTTCTTTCTTGTGTCTCGTGCTCTGCCAGTGAGAAGGTACACAAAAGAAATTGGGAGGGCGCATAGCCAGGACAGGTCACCTGAACTAGTCAAAGTTCCACACCACAGAATGTCATGCCCAGTATATAAATTGGGGAGGGAGAGGAGCAGGGAATTACCTGGGGCACTGATCTGGGTTTGGGAAGGAGGGCTGGCATTGTTCTGCGGGTGGTGAGCAATTGTATTGTGCATCAGTGGTTTTGTTTTGTTGGGGTTTGGTTTGTCTTTCCCTTTTTATTATCCATTAGTGTTTCATCTCATTTTGTTCCCAATTATTAAACTGTTCTTATCTCAACCTATATATTTCACTTTTGTTTCTCCTCCCCATTCCACAAGGGTGTGGGGAATGGGGGAGGAAGGAGTGTGAGAGGCTACATGGTTCTTGGCTGCTGGCTGCGGTTAAACCATGACACAGGTATGGCATCTTACATCTCCGAGATGAATTACAGTTCTTCTTCTTTACAGAAACACAGGAAGTTACAGTGGTAATTCAAAGCCACATTAAAAAGGCAGCATGAAATTATGAAGTAAAAGTGAAAAAAATATTTATACACCTCAACTGCTCTTGGTCTATTGACAATTCCTGTGCAAGTGTCTGAAAATCAGAAACAAATTAGCTAGTTTATTTCTGTTTATGGCACATTAAATTATAGTTTGCTGATGAAAATTTATTTTTATTTTTAAAGACATGTCCAGTTATAATAACCTAATTGTTACTAGTCACAGAGAAATTGAAGCAAAGTGCAAGATCCTACATCCGGGTCATGGTAATCCCAGGCACACCTACAGGTTATGTGGGGAAGTAATTGAGACCAGCAATGAGGAGAAAGACTTGGGAGTGACAGTGGATGAGAAGCTCACCATGAGCCAGCAATGTGTTCTCACAGCCCAGAAAGCCAATCAAATCCTGGGCTGCATCAAAAGGAGTGTGGCCAGCAGGTCAAAGGAGGTGATTCTCCCACTCTGCTCTCATAAGACCCCACCTGGAATACTGCCTGCAGTTCTGGTGCTCTCAACATAAGAAGGACATGTAACTCTCGGACCAAGTCCAGAGGAGGCCATGAAGTTGGTAAGAGGACTGGAGCATCTCCCCTGTTAAGACAGGCTGAGGAAGTTGGGGCTGTCCAGCTTGGAGAAGAGAAGGTTAAGTGGAGACCTCATAGTAGCCTTTCAGTATCTGAATGGCCTACAGGGGAGCTGGAGAGGGACTCTTTGTTGGGAATTGCAGTGATAGGACAAGGAGTTATGGGGACAAATTGAAAGAGGGGAAATTTAGATTAGATATGAGGAAAACGTTTTTTACTGTGAGGGTGGTGAGACACTGGAACAGGTTGCCCAGGGATGTAGTGGACGTCCCAGCCCTGGCAGTGTTCAAAGTCAGGTTGGATGGAGCCTTGAGCAACTTGGTCTAGTGGAGAGGTGTCCCTGCCCATGGCAGGGGGGGCTGAGACTAGATGATCTCTTAAGTTCATTTCAACCCCTAAAATTCTATGACTGCATGATTCTAAAGACTGGATTTTAAACTATACGAGTTGATGCAACCGTCTGAAGGGAGCAATGGCCTTAAGCATGAGATGTACACTATGTACCCTTGGCCCAGTGTGATTCTAGCTGTCATGCATCAGCTGCGGAGGCAGGTGAAATTAGGTACCCAAGAGCAACTGTCTGTGCCATAGGTGCCAGGTCACTAATGGCAATGAGAGCAATAGTAAGATGGCTGAGGGAGGTGGCAGGCTTATCTTCTCATGGGTTGCCACTGCTAAGATCTTTGGTCTGTAATTGCTTCAGCCTTTCTAATTGATTTAGTTTGATTTATATGAGAATAAGGTGAGGCAAATTATGAAATAATGAAAAAGGTCCATTCCAACATCTCATTTACAATATGATTGCTTCAAACCTTTGGGTAGACTCAAATAAAAATTACTTGCTTTTGCCTGGACTAAAACTAGATCAGACATGCTTAGATGCACACAGATCAGGCCAACTGGGACACAGAACCTCACATTTCACTGGCAGTAAAAAGAGGTAAGGATTGGGAAAGACACACTGGCAAATGGAAAGATCTATTGAGTTTCTATTTCTGTAACAGGCTTGCTAGGCATGCACTGCTGACCGCTGCCTGTGCATCCACGTGCTGTTGTCTGATGGCTCAGGAATGCAAGCGGGACAGGACAGTTCAAGCAGGATGTCGGCTCGTGGCTGTGCCAGACAGCTCTAGCAGAGGCTGTGCTACAGTAACCGTGCTATAGGCTGGAAAGAGGTTCCTTTTCTGCACTTATTTCTAACTTAGCTTGGCTCATGTCACCTGGGCATGTCACACACCTGAGGATGGAGGCTGGACCCTTCTGTCTGCTCCTTAATTTCCAATTAAGATTGAATTTAAAACAGTTTCAGTTTAAAACATTTTACAGCATCCCTCAGGGTGTCTTAAAGTTTCATCAGCTGGAAAAGTCATTCCTCCTCCTTTTCCACCTCCCAACCTTGCCAAGTCACACTCCAAAATGAGACTCAGAGCTCAGTTCCCCCCTGGGAAGTGAATAAATGCACCAGCAGGAGCACTCTGCCCACCAAAGGTTTCTCTGCAGAGGGGGATATCCAGATGCAAACGAGAATGGTTTTCCAGATGTTTAGTAATTCCAGATCTACCCAACTCTAACGACAGCACAGCTAAGGTAGGGAGGAGGTTTGACACGAATAAATAGAAATAGGAAAAGCTAAGCTTAAAAGTATGTGTGCTGAACGGGCAGCGATGTGGACTCTGGTTTAAGGTTATCCGCAGACATAAGCTAGATGAAATGTGAATGCTGGTAATGTCAACGTCAGGAAATTTGGCAGGGGAAAGCCTTGTTGCCTCAGGTGCGGGACTTGTACCGAGCTGCCATACTTAGAGCTGCCAGAACGGGATGCAGTTTCAGCTGCTGCTTACAGCACTCAGCCACCTCAGAGAAAACACAGCCCTCTGGATCTGACGGGACCGCCAGCCTTTGGCAGCTCTGCTCCAGTAATCCAACCAACCAAAAAGAAAAGAAAAGAAAAAAACACAACAAACCAAACAAAAAAATAACTCCCACAAACATGCAAAGTAATCCCGACAAGCACACAAAACCCCTGAAACCCAAACACCGTATTTCCACCCAAAACATGCAAGGGAAAAGCTCGAATGTGTCTTTCTGACTTCACAAAGAACTTATCAGCGGGAGTAAAGCGACTTCCTTCCTTCTCTCGCGCCTCAGCTCCCGAGGCTCAGGACAGGGGCGCAGGGTCCTGGGGACCCAGCGCTGCGGGGTGCAGTGTCCCGAGGGCGCAGGGTCCCGGGGGTGGGTGGGCGTGGGGGCCGGCGGTGCGGGCCCCATGGGTGCGGGGTGCG
>NW_008677326.1:0-3314 GCF_000695815.1 Acanthisitta chloris
GGTGGATTCCCCATCCCTGGAGATTTTAAAGATGATACTGGTAAGTGCCATGGTCTAGCAACCAAGGTATGGTTGGACTTGATGATCTTGGAGGTCTTTTCCAACCTGGTTGATTCTGTGAGTCTGTGAATATCAATCCCAGGATGCTACACTGAGTTTGCAACTGCCTCGTTATTATTTGACTGCTCATAAGATTCTTCTTCTCTTCCCACTTCTTGAATTGACTTTTCCTAAATCAGGGATGACTAACTCTTTGGATCTAGCCTGCATGGCAATTTTTCTGACCTCTTTGAACATTGACTTGACCTCAGGAGGCCCAATTTGCACTATTTGTAATATTTTGTGTGTGCAGCTAGTGAAACAGGAGGTTTGTGAGCACAGGCCAAGTTTGTCTCTGACAGGATTTATTAAGTTTAATAGGGTACAGCATAAACATGGCTGTGGGTAGGTTGACCCTTGCACATAAATATCACACAGATGTAATATGAGTTTGCTGTCCTTGTTTTAAATGATCTATAAATCATTCAAAATCCAAACAAATCATCTTCATTTTCCCCTTAAATTCTAAGTAGATCACAGGTTGTAGGTATTGCAGGGTTCAAAAGCTCTTGAAAAAAAAGGAAAATTGATTTCAGATTCAGATTTATGAATAGCTTTTTCCTAAAACCAACTTTTTTTTTCATAGAAGAAACCAGACTTTTTCCTTCCTTAATTTCTTCAATACTTGAAAAAATTGTTTTTTTTGTTGAAACTTTGAGGTGCTAAGAACATTTGTCGAAGCCTTTGACAAAGTGCAGGCCTGTTAAAAAGTTGACTGAAGTGCTAGTCCTTTTTTATTAGGTTTTCATTTCTGTGCAAATATGTGGAAGAAAAAGGAAGAGTGGAAGAAAATAGCTAAATGTTTCTTTTGCTAGATAACAGTGGCACAACAGGATAAACAGATAAAAATGCTACTTCCTGAAGGATGTCAGAGTTGAAATGGTCTGTCCTTAATTCACACATATTGAAGCAATAGGTCCATACTATGGTTTTAGAAAATCATGTTTCAGCATTGAAACATGTCCTTTCACTGGGCATTAGTCTTCTCATTTCAATTAAATAAGAAATGCCAATTTTCCCAGGAAGAAATGATTGCATAGATCTTTGGGGTTTGTCTGTTCTTTTTCCAGATTTTCTGAGTCCTGAAGAAGAAAGGCAAGTCATATTAATCAACATCATTCTTTTCTACCCAGTTTTTTTTTATATTTCTGTGAGATGGAAACTTAATCAAAGTTTCTGTGTTGTCTCAGGCCTCTTCAGTGGCCAGTACAGCTGAGATGGCCTGGGAATACTGAGTGGAATGATGACAGAGGTAAAGGGAGGTGCCACACAGATGAGCACAGACAAGTAGGGGAGTGCTTATCTGCAACTCTAATACAGCTGCCACGGCCCAAATTTCTGCCTTGCAGTGTGAATTCAAGGTGGGCTGCAAACGTTGTTATTGCAGAGGTTATTTTAGAATTCTTTCTTAGCCAGTTGACTGCAGCAGACCCTGAGGCACGACAAGCAACAGGAGCTGTGCTGTGCTCTGTACCTGGATGGGAGCAGCTCTGCACAAAATAAAAATCACTTGCCTTCTACTGTGCTGCAAGCAAAGATTTTTAGGGCCAACTTCCAGGCTAGCACTCCTTTGAGTGAGGGGTTTGAGCTGGAGACCTCCAGAGGGACCTTGCAGCCTGCAGTATTCTTTGATATGAAAATCTACCTACTTGTTGATAAACTTTCTTACTCTTCCCCAAGGGAACACTGTAATCAGCATGTGCCCATATGAGTTGGTTCCTCTATTGCTTTCTTTTGTCCTCTAAGTTTTTCTATCTTTACAACATGTCCTGCCTTTTTTTTTTTGTCTTCTCCAGAGGACTAATTCCTTTCCTAAGCCTTTTTTCCTTTATTTTTCTGCTGTTACAGATGGCATAGTGCCAGTTTATGGTAAGGCTCTTGGCCTCCAGACTCATATATTACTTTAAGTAGTGTGTTGCTGGGAGTAGCTTCTGTTTGCACAATCTTCCTCCATAGGTCTAATTAGCTGCATTACTTTTTCTGGTCACTGTCACCTAAAACCTCTGGTGCCTTGTATGTGCATCTAACACATGAAAAACTCCTGTGAAGTTGATTTTCCTGATAAATTGCTTTAATCTGGTATTTGGAGACTTGGAAATAAGAAGTGAAGGGTATCTGAATGTTAGAACCATTAGAAGTTGTAGGTTCAAATGAAGACAAATTGAATACTTTAGTCCATTTCCTAATTAGCTATCATCTTTATTTTCAGGGGAAAAGCTACCTAAGAGATTTCAGGACATTTTTGTTCGTGCTGCCAGTAAAAGAGCAGCATTTGGGTGTAGGTCCAGTTTCAGGTCACACCTGGTTTGATTGATATCTGTAGATAAATAGATTAATTTAGGCTATAGTACTCTCTGTGTTTAGGAACACTTGCTGTGTTTTGTGGCTGTGGTGACACGGTGGCTGCGTTAATGGGATGAAAGCAGATTGTCTTGAGTGGCTGCCAGTTATGTCTGCTTTAATGGCCAAAGGATTTATGAAAGTTACACTCTGATGTTGCCCAGATTTGGCTTTCTGCCTGCTCTCTGATCTTCTGTATAAGATCATGATGGTACAGTGCAGATTTCCTGAAGTTGGAAATGAAAATAACCAATTTCTATTAATTTATTTTAGATGATCAAAACTATAATTAAAATAGCTGGTTTATGAGTCTTTCCTTCAAAGAGAGCAGTCATTTATAATTGGTGCTTCAGGAGCTTGAATTTATTCTTCACTCTTGACATCCATTTAATTCTGCCTTCATTAACTGGAAACAAAAGCTAAAACAACAGTGATTTGAAAAGATCACTGAAAGATGTTAAGTAAATGGTGCAGTGTATAAATCTGGCTTTCTGTGACATTCTCATTTTGCAGTTACAAAGGTGTCTCCAGAAGGTGGTTTGAAGTCTTTGTGTTCTCTCTCTCCCCTCCCCTCACCCCAATGGCACCATAGTAACTGGGATCAGAAGCAAAAAGTTGAAGCTTTCTTTGGAATAATGCAAGTGTTTATAGGTCCTGAATTAAAAAAACAAAGCAGTATTCTGCTAGGTTTGAATACAATATATGACGATGTATGACACCAAGCTGTGTGGAGCATGTCACAGCTGGAGGGAAGGGATGGGACATCCCAAGGAACCTTGACAGGCTTGAGAGGTGGAACAATGCAAACCTCATGAAATGTAACAAAATGAAGTGGAAGGTCCCACATGTGAGTCATGGTAATCCCAGGCACAGCT
>NW_008677327.1:0-6455 GCF_000695815.1 Acanthisitta chloris
CCATCGACCTTCGGCGGGAGGCGGAGGGGGGACAGGGAGGGTTGGGTCAGAAGACTGCGGAGATTTTTAAACGCGTGCTGTTGAGCCGTTGCGATATTCGGAATTAAGTCACGCAAGACAGCAGTGCTAAAGACTCCAACGCTTGGCAGCATCATTCACCTTCCTTCTCTCTCCTCCATGGCTTGGCAGTGAGCCAGTCAGACCTTCCTACCTCCTGGTGGCTCTTCCTCTTCAATTAAAGACAAGTGTAATGGTCTCTGGTGACAAGGGATGAAGCGATGGGATTTCCTGGATTCCAGACACATAAGAACAATCTGAACTTTGCTAGCCACCAGCACAAAATTGGTGTGAGCTGTCCACAGCTGTCCTGACAGTCTGTGGTGTGTGCTGGAGCTCTTACAGCTCAGAGGGACTGCAGAAGCCCCAACTCAGAGCACTCACGTCTGTGCTGCTCACAGCTCTGGCCAGCCACAGCCCCGAAGCGGTGTGAAGCAGATGGTCTTAAGATGAGACAGGGGAGAGCCAGATTAGATATTACAATAGTTGTTTCCACTTTTAGGGTGTTCAGGCACTGTAATATTGCCCAGGGAAGAGGCAGAGGCACCATCCTTGGAGGTGTTCAAAAGGCCTCTGGATCTGGTGCTGGGTGATCTGGTTTAGGGTTTTGGGGGTGACAGTGGTAGTGCTGGTGGATAGTTGCACTGGATGATCTTGAAGGTCTCTTCCAACCTGGATGATTCTATGATTCTATATGCAAAAGCTGAGCAACCCCAAAGCATAACACTTCTGCATGTTGAACAAGGGGGAGCCACCAGAAAGTAGACTCAGAAAAATCCATGTCTTCTCTGACATGAAAGGAAGGACCATCCTGTGCTGATGCAACTGGTTGGAAAAGCAACCCAGCTATTGTAAAATGGTCCCAGTCAGCAATGATGTCAGTATGTCCTACAACAGTGTCAGGTTCTGCACCTGCAGTCCCCAGGGGTTCCAGAGGTGAGCTACAGCTTAGGAACTTGATTGGCAGAGAAATCATTGTCCTGCCCTGCTTTGTTCCTTTGTGCCCACTGAGCCTGCAGTGAGGGCACACTGGAAACCCCAGAAGGTTCAGACAGACAGCATTTTGGCAAGGTTATATGAATCTATAGTATCATAGAAGTCTGATGGGAGAGAATCTGGAAGAAAGGCAATCACGGAAAGGGAGGAAAATGCAGAGTAATTGTCTCTGCAGGTTACAACTGATATTAAGAGCTTATGGAGTTTTCTCAAATTGAGATCTTAAATCAAAAGGTGCTCTAGCTCTCAACAGATAGATTAGGACATGATGCAATAGGTCTTTTTTTCACACTAAATTGTGGTGACACCACTGGCTATGATCTTTATGAAATAAAACTTGTAAACAGAGAGATTAGTGTATCAAAAGGGTTTAGTTTATTTCTGTGTTGTAACCTGCATAACAGCAATAATTTAGTTTGTCTCGGGAGATTGTACTGAACAGGTAAATACAAGAATTATGCAATAACCTGCAAATAGACACCATCGTACATTAATTCTATCATGAAAGCAGAATTGTAGATGATGGAGGGAAAACATGACAACAAAACATGAAGATGGAAGATTTTCAGGTATTTTCATACCAGCTGGCAGAAGTACCCTCTGTTTCCAGGTGATTCAGTCTTAATACTTGCTACTTATTTTTGACAAGGTAGCTTTCCAGAGCTGCAGCTTTTCACTGCAGTGCAGAGATGCTCCTCCAGCTGGCTCTCTGCCAAGGAGAAATGAAACAGGATACATGCAAACTGGAGCAAAAGCTTAAAAAGAATATCCAAACACAGAGACCAGAACCTCTGGGGAAGACTTTACAATTAAAACATGAGTTCTGGTGATGTGATCCATTTGGATTCTTCTACTGTACCATCAAGTCATAGAAGGAAGATATTTCTGTTGCTTTCTGCTGTGACTCAGAGCTGTCTGTGGTCAGTGTAGGATTGTGGTGGAATAGGCTCAAGTCCTAGTGTGTGTGCACTGCATAAGGCAGCAAAATGAGGGATTTCCAATCTACTAATTTCCTCCCTTTCCCTGTAAATTCACACTCTGGAACTGTATAATGTACCTGCATAGCAATTACTATGTAAGCCTCTGCTTTCATGCACTGCAGCAGTAGCTGGCACCCCCATGAAGCTGACTGGGCTGATTGCAGGTATTAGAGGTCCTGACAAACATCACAGAAGGAGAGTGGCAAAGGCAGGCTAAAGGATTGCCTCAGACAATGAAGGATTATGAATCACAGGTAAATGACCGTCACAAAAATGGATTTAGAAAGTAGGATCAAAATAGAGTAAAAAGGATTTTCGTAATATCTCCGGAAAAACAATCTGCATGAATTCAATTTCTCAGTCCCTTGGCCTGGAACAATGACTTCCTGTCCTCCCCAGCTAAAAGTGTCCATATGAATAAAAATACTTCAGGGAACCAGAGATCTATGGCAGCATCTGAATGGGGATAATGCCTTTAACAGCAGTAAAAATATAGTATCATTTTGGCTGTGACATTTTTAAGCAGCAGAGAAAAATAGATGATTTCCTAAAGGGACTTTGTTTGGGCCCCGATCTCTCCTGTGGTGAATGCATCATCCCTACATGGAGCAGGAGAACCCAACACTGATAATGCTTCTGTATAGAGATGGAGCCATGAGGTCATTTGTACTGAAATTCCAGGATGTATTTTAAGATGCAGAAAGTGAGACAGAGGGCTAAGCCCTTCTGTTTGACCAAACCACATATATTTTTGCCTCTGTTTAATCCCGTGGATGGTTTATCAGAGTAGTAATCCTATTCCTCCCACTTTTGTTTTACAGAAGGTGTGGCAAGATACTGTCTCCTGTGCAATTTGGAACAACTGAGCTCTGATCAAGACTAGGATATAAGTGCCAATGAAATTATCATGTATATTTAATTTCAAGTGATCCAGAGCTTTAGAATTAAAAGAGATGCTTATCAGATCACAAAAGGTGCTAATTCATACTTAAATGGCAAGCCTTCTTTGAAGCCAAGATGATTGTTGATCAATTAAATATGAAATACAAACTGGCCAGAATTCTTACCTCATTGTTTCATCTTTCTTTGTAACTAAAACCAATCAAAATAATGTAGCTGAAACGGTCAGGCAAAGCAGAAGGATAAAAAGTGAGCACAAATGGAATATTACTAAGATTATTTTGCAGAATAAATTGTACAGGCTGTCAGCAGCTCACTGAGCAGTGCAAAGAAACAATAGTGCTACACTTGCCACTGTAGCTGTGTGTATGTCTTTCACATCTTCTCCTGTTAAGTAAAGTCATGAAGTGATTTCAGAGTTTCTCCATAAAGAGGTGCAAACTGTGTGATCTCAGCTTACAGGGAAATAGCTAAATTGCGGTTTTCTGCGGAGCATTTTGTGCTACTGAAAAGGCTGTGAGTGTTTGGAGGAAGTGATACACAAGTAAAGTAAGTAAAGTAACACGCGAGCGAAACAAACTTTTGAGAAGAAAGTTTATTTGCTCTGGCAGTCTCAGCCCTGTCTGGCACAATCTGACCTTTCTCGTTATTGCATTCATATGGCGAGCGTTTTTGTGTGGTCAGAATACACAGCAGCACCGCTAAGGCTCTGCCTGGCAAACAAATACTGTCCAGTTTTGAAGATGGGGCTTAGGGCTGCACTGAGACACACAGTACCAGATTCAGAGTGCAAAAATGAGTGCTAGGAGTCCTGTTTCTTGGTCTCCCTAGTTAGTGGTCTACATTGGAAAGGAGTAGTTGGAAGAAAATAAACCATAGATTAAGCTGCCTGTTGCAAATTCTGTAAGATACAAGAAATTTGAAAACATCCTCACAATATGAAAAATCAGGCAGTCATCATATCTGCATTCATTGAAAGTCTGCTGTTGGACATGTTTTGTTTGAAGGGAAAGGAAGCAAAGATTAAACTTGCTCCTTCATTCTCTTAGATGAAGGTGGCTGGTCAGGGTTTATGCAGACTCAGAAAAAAAGGCAATCTGCCAGCTGAGGATAGTTAGATCAAAGGTTTGTCTATTATAGAAAAAGCAGGCTGCCTTTTTTACTGTCTAAAGATAGAGAAGGGTAATTACAAATTTAACACTAAAAATATGCAGTCACCTTTAAAACACATCTATTTGGCATTTATAAATTTGACCACCTGGACTGAGCTTTTGAATTTGTCCTGCCCAGATTCATGCAAAAGTATTGAACAGCAGAAAAATGAGACTTAAAGGCAATCCCAGAGTGTGAAGGCATACAGCTGGACTGTAGGCCTCACGAATGAGAACAACATTGACCTTGATGAGATAAGTCTGCACCTGTGAGACTAACGAGCTTGAAAACATGTTTTGAGAAAGGACTGTAAAAAGAGGATGATTAGTCTGTATCCGTGAGAATGACTAGGCAAACATCCTGAGAGGAATGAAGAAGATGTCGATAAGAAGAGAATGTTCTGGGATAGTTAATGAGGGCACATATAAACAACTGTTAACCAATAAATTAAGCATTACCACATCAGTGACCAACAGGTAATAAACACAGTGTGTGCACAGTGTGTGAAAAAGAGTATAAAAGAAGCACTGTAGAAATGGTGAAACGGAATGGGAATTAAGGTTTAGCTATCATCACAGATCCTGTGTCTTGACCGTCTCTACATTCACAGCAACGTCTGCAACACCAGAGATAATCTAGTCCAGCTTCTTATTTCAGAGCAAGATCCACTATACCTGTTGGTTACTGCAACTTTAGAGCTTATTTAGCCTTAGTTTTTAAATAACTGTTGCTTATTTCAGTTTTGTCTTATTTTAACATAAACCTGTTTGCAGTTCACAGAAACAAATTCACAGCTGTCCACTAAACTGTGAATATGAGAAACAAATTATTTACTATTGATTTTTTTCTATTTGAAGACTGTTATGACAGCCAAATCCTTTGCCATCTCCTCACCAGACATAGGGCTTAGCTTGGGCCTTGCCAGTGCAGAGGACAAGAACCATTTCATGCAGCTAACAGTTGCATACTACACACTAGTATAATGCTTGCTGTTTGCACCTCTTTCTGTGGCGGCAGCACGGCACTGACTCGTTTCGTCAGTACGATGACCCCCATTGCGTCATTTCACAGACGGTCACAAAGCTCAGCAGCTCCATCCTGAATTTGTGCAGTTATTTCCTTTTGTGAAATATTGTCCTTACCTGCATTCCAGACCATTTTTAAAATTTTAAAATTTAAAATTAAAGTTTAAAAATTCCAACTTTCTTCTACTACTTCTAGTCCCCCTCAGTTTCAGATTGCTTGTGGGTTAGTAAGTATACTTCTTATTTTGTGACCAAGGTGATTAAAGAAAACAGTGAACTGAGTAAGAATAGCATATTGATGCCCGAACCCTCACTCAAATGTACTTGTTTTGACATAGAACTGATGATGACTTTCTGAGGATGGATATTGAGAAGGTTTTTTACTTATCTTAAAGATATACTTCAATTGTTCGCTTATGAGAATCCCATATAGATATTGCTAGAGGTGTTCCTATAGTAAAGTTGTTATTCTGTCACTTTGTGTGTCCGTTGGTCTGACGTAAGAGATCAGATTGATGTTATGCACCTCGTCTTTAGAGAACTATGTTGGCTGTTAACTCTTCATATCTTATAGATAAAAACCGGTAATTTGTCAGAGGATTTGTTATCAAAGTTTTCAAGGATTTGAAGGGAATTCTGAGGAGTGACTGACACATCTGCCACTTCTAGTCTTCAGATACCTCAATATCATCTGTAAGTTTTGAAAGGCAACTGTTAACTCTTATAAGACATTTCAATAATACAACTCAATATGTGCCCAAGGAGCAACTTGTGGGAGCTGAACCAGCAGCTAAAGCATCCCTCCTGTGCAGCAACTGTAAGGATTTGTAGCCTGTTTAATGCCGTTAGCAAGCATGTGCAAACTCGGATTTCACATTACACGCAAATTCACATTTATAGTGTTTCACCGTGTGCAACTTTTTGTCTGTAACTTTGCAAAGTAAGTTTCTTCCAGGCCAGGTACCACTTTTTCAGACTTCGGTGGTTTTGGTTCTACAACGGTTTTAAAATAGAATATACAGAATTCTCATCTCTAAAGTACAGAGAGGTGCAGAAGTTAAAAAGTGAACTTGCAAAAGCAGATTTAAATTACTCAATTCAAAGTCACTACTTTTTAGGCAAGAAGTTGAACGCTGGAAGACAACAGCACTGTAACGATTCGTGCGCGAGACTTCTTGGAGAGCAGTTTAGTAACGGGGAAATGAACGGGATCCCGCGCGGCTGTGATGCCTTCAGACGGCGGTACCCGACGGTGGCTGCTCGGGACAGGCGCTCGGCGCCTTTGCTGAGAAGGGTCGGTGGGCACGGCGCGGGATCCCCGGCCCGAACCCCTCCCGGCCCGGCC
>NW_008677328.1:0-4934 GCF_000695815.1 Acanthisitta chloris
ACCCCTGTCAGGGAGTTGCAGAGAGCCTGGCGGTGCCAGGGTGTTCAGAAGGGGAAGGGCTGCCCGGACACAACCCCTCGCTGTCTCTGTCTACTCCCCCAGCCCTGCCCTGCTCCCCTGCACTTTGACTCGCTCTGGCCCCGCTGCAGAGGGTCAGGGTGGGCTGGGACACGAGGGATGTGCGATGGGGACAGGGAGCTAGGACAGGCTGGAGCAGCACTCCAGCTGGCACAGCACCAGGCAGAGCTGGGGAGTTTATGCTTTCACCCACCCTCAGCACATGAATGTTTCATCCAGTTGCAGAACTCTTTTTACTACAAGCAATTCCATTCATTTTCACTTCCAAAAAGCATTTTCTTCCTAACCTGCACACCTCCTATACAAATAAAATGACAGTACTGTTGGCTTCTAGATCTGCTGCACTCCATAGCTGCCTGTTCACCTGTTACACACCTACAGCATGATTTAACCCCAAAAGTGCACCACAGGCTACAGCTGGGCCAGTGAACCCAAGCAGGACACCAGGGTTTGCCCCAGGAGCAGTGGCCCTGAGTCCCACAGGCAGCACCACAGATGTGCACACAGGGAACATTGCACACAGGATCACCAGTCCCTGCCCAGGACACCCCAACACTCGACCCTGTGCCTGAGAGCATTGGCCAAACACTCGAGCGCTGCCAGGCTTGGGCCCATGACCCCTACCCCGGGGAGCTGTTTTGGTGGCAGAAATTGGAACACTGGTATAAGAGGTTGCTTTTTTCAGTAGTAAAATTATTTAATTCCTTCCAGTCCAAACATTCACTTCAGTTTGACCCTTCAAACTGAAAAGCTAAGGTAAAAAACAAGGATAGGTAAACTCTAGACTATGAGCTGTGCTTTTACACCCATGGTTTGTCACGGAGATGGTTTTCCTTTCTGGAGCAGAAGAAAAGCCTTTCAAGTCACTCAAGTTAAAATTTTATTGGAAATACTCAACTCAAAAGCTCTAGTAACCACATCACCACTAGTACAAATCCAGATGTTAATGCACAAACTAAACACAGAATCTACTCATGATTGCTGTACATCAGGGAAATATGGCTACTCACTTTGTAAACAGAATGGAAAAGAAGCTCAGTAAGGAGAAAGCTCTAGAAACAAAAGACAATCTGCCCATGACAAGATTAGAAAGAGGCTCTTCTTTCTAACAGGCTTCCTCTAAGGAGACAAAACAAAGTGAAGACTCTGCAGCTTTGAGGACAGTTTTCCCATGTCTGCTTTCAGTCACATGGTCACAGCATACAGCCAGGTCCAGTAAGTGGAACCCTGCATGTCCTGCTTGTCCTTGAATTCCAAGGAGGCATTCACAGAGAAACTGGGACTTTATACAAAGAGCAAAGATCACCCTCCATGCCACAGAGGACAAGCACTTGCTCAGAACTGAAATCAGCTGGAAGGAACTTCACTCAGTATCTGTTGACTTATAGTGATCATCATCCACGGTGGAATAGATGTGTCCCTCACTGCTGAGGAAATCCACTGCTTGCCTTAAAAAAACCCAGTTTGTAACTAGTTAGCAATTAGTTAGCCATGGGAGATGTCACTGCCTTTCTGCCAGTGAATTCCCATGTCCAGAGCCCACCCCCACAGTCCCTTCCTGGCAGCTGCCAAGGGAAGCTCTCGTGGCTGTGTCCTGTGAGCAGTGTCAAAGCTCTGGCACTGTGCTCCCCCTTCAGCTCAGACTCCACCTGCCACAGAGGGGAAGGTCACAACTCTCCCTACTTCCCAGGTAAAAGCAGTACCCACCACTCTGCTCCAGAGGGGACAGAACACAGAAAGGTCATGGGTGTTATTGACTGATTTTCTAAGTCTCAAGGAGAAGTATAGGAGACAGCAAAGGAGAAGAGGAACAGACTACTCCCAAGTTTTGATGAGTGTGCAGAGACCAAGGTAGTTCTTGAACAGGAGAAAACACAGCCTGGGCACTGCAGGACACTCAGGCACCTCTTACACTGCCACTGAACTGATAAAACAGCTTGTTCTGAAAACAGGGAGCAAAACACTGATCACCCCTTCAACTGGCAACAGCTCACTCGGGGCTGTGCAGCCTTCCAAAGCTTTGGCTCAGTGCCCTGTGCTGCCAGGACCACCCGAGCTACCTACAGCAACGCACAGGGGAGTGTCTGGGCTTGTCCACTGCCCTCCCCGTCTCCGTATGGACTGCCTGGATTTCCAGAGCATTTCCACACACTTACTTGATGGTTGACATGCTCATATTTTTGAGCTGAAGTTTCAACTCTTGCAGACTCATACCTTCTGGGACAGGGCAGCTTTTGATCAAGTTCAGCACCTGGAGAAGCAACAACCACCATCAGCACAGAGCTCAGCTCCTCTGTCAACGGACAGTGAGGCTGAGGAAAACCAGTCTTCAAACAGAGACTGAACCTGCATTTCCCCACTCTCCACCCCAGCACAGCAGCCTGTGCTGTGCCCCTGGAGCAGCTGTGGCACCCACCTGGCTCTGGTGTGCTGTGAGTCCATTCACTGGCAGGCTGCCACCTCCCCCATAGCTTCCCATATGACTTATCCCAGCGGAGGGAAATGACTGTGGCACTCTTGATGCTGACTGGAATGAGGAGTAAAGGTGCAGTGGTTACCCAGAGCTGCCCACGGCCTAAGAGACTCAGTTATTTCAGAGACAGCAATGAAAAACAGCTTCCTATAGGAACACCACACAATCCCCTACAAGGAGGCCAGGGCTCCTGTTACACCCAGCTGCAGCCCAGCTTTAAGCTTTTCAGCCCCACCATTTCCTCAGCAAAGCCAGAGGTCCCTCTTTGGGAGATCAGCAGCCACCCAGCAAGAGCCACGATGGAACCAGGATCTCTGTACATACCATAAGGTTCTTCCTGAGGATCATATGTGCATTGACAATCTCCAGTATGTGTGCAGTGAACTCATTCATGTTCTCCAGAGGCATGATCTTAAATGCCACCAGGCTCTTCTTATTCTTCCAGAGAAAAAAACAAGCACAGAACAAAGCCATAAACGTACATCATCAACAGGAAGGCGTTCAATGGCCAACCTATCCATTGCATCCAGGAATGGGACAGGGCTGGGGAGGAAACTTCTCTGCATGCAGCTCTGACCTACATCCTGTGCTGGTTTTGGCTGGAAAGGAGTAGCATAGGCTAGTCTTGGATTTATGCTGGGAACAGTGTTGGCAACACAGGGATGTTTTAGTCATTGCTGAGCAACACTTGCACAGAGCCAAGAGCTTTCCTGCTTCTCACACAGCCCCAGCAGTGCTAGGCTGGGGGGCACAGCAGAGACCAAAGGGATATCCCAGGCCATACAGCACCTACTCAGTGTGTAAAGCTGAGGGAAGGAGGAATAAGGGGGATGGAGTGATGGTGTTTGTTGTCCCCAGTCACCATCACACATGACAGAGCCTGGCTGGGGGTGCTGAGCCCCTCTTGGTTCATGGCAAATGTGGAATGAATTCCCTGTTCTGCTTTACCTATTAGACTGTCCCAAGTTTTCTCCCTTTGACCCTTCCCAGTTCTCCTCCATCCCACCAGGAGGGAGTGGCAGGCAAGGCTCAGCTGCCCCTGGGGTTAAACCACATCACTCATATGTGATTTTACATGACAATGGGGACAGGGTCACTTCTGTGTCTAACCAGCTGGGACTTAACATCACTATGCTATAATGCATGCACCACTGTTTGACTATTCAGTTATGAGGCAAACACATCACAAAATATGCTACAAGCAGTGTCCCCATGCACCAGAACCTGCTCTGAGCTCCACAGGACAAACACCCCAGTGCCTGCAGAGCTCTGCTGAAAACACACACTGATGACACAGGGCATTTTAAATGGATCCTCATTTGCAATGGTCCTCTGCAGTCAGGAGCAATTAGTTATCAAATACAGCCCTGACAGAGGCATTGCAGGGTTTGTCCACAGGCAAGGATGAGCACAGACTACAGTGAAGTGGATGTTCAAAAGCAGCCCCAGTAGCACTGAGCCAGATCCCCAATCCCTCCCAGCCTGGAGTCAGGCAACATCGTCCTACCTGGAAGGAGCGAAGGTGACCAGCAACTTTGACATAAGTTCCTGGAGGTACCACAACGTTCTCACCTCCTGCCTCCTGACAGAGGGGAAAGGAGAAAGGTTTGAGCTTCATGCTCCCATTTCTCAATTATCACAATAAATACTGAGCAAAGGAGGCTCATCTCAAGCAGGCACAAAGGACCTGCATCAGTCAGATAAACCTAACTGTAAATGAGAAATAGGGGAGAACATGCCATCGGATCACTGTACACTTGAGAGCAGTCAGAGCCAGCTGTCTGCTCTGCTGTCTCTGTCCACTTCGGAGAGGTTCTCACAGAGCATCAGGAGGAAAGAACCCTTGAACAGTAAAAGGGTAAATGTCCAACTCCACAGCCTGTCTGGGGTATGAGGCAGGTCAGAGCTGCTTCTGGAGTCAGGATAAACTTGCCAACTGTGTCCTGATTACCCTCCCAAAGTTGTTGAGCTGAACTCAGCTGTACAGTCACACACAGCACTACAGCAGCATCTCCCTGGGATTTCAGGGACATGTTAACCCTAAAACACTTTCAGGAAAGCCACATCTATTTGATGAAAAGCTCTGTTAGGTGCAGGGAGTTGGTCTTGATGATCCCTATGGGTCCCTCCCGGTTGAGATATTGTATCTCCCCACTGCTCTGAAAAGCTGTTAAAGCAGAGTGTTTACAGCAAACCCGATGCTTACATCAGTGTCGACCCACTGCCTGACGTCCATGGGGGCTGCTGTCATGTCATCCACCTTGTAGAGGATGTTCGTGGGTGCCTTCTCCGCGTGCCGGATGATGCCCACGATGGTGACCTGCGGCGGAGGGGAAGGGTTGGCCGGAGCGGCCGCGGGACACAGCACTGCCCCGACCCCCCC
>NW_008677329.1:0-1915 GCF_000695815.1 Acanthisitta chloris
AACCAAACAAAAAACCCTAGTGAATGCTTGTGCAGAGGACAGGCTAATGATGGAAAATGTCTGAGAATAATACAGTGAAACTGATCTGAAAAGCGGTGTTAATAGGTCTCTCAGTATAGCTATGTGCAATGCTGACCAAAAAAATTTCCATTTTTTTAATTTTAATTTAATACAAAATTATGATTTCACTCTCTAAAGGTCTAGAGCAGGGGATTGGTTGGGGTTTTTTAAGCAGCTCTGCAAACTACAGGTCCAGGCTTCTCACTCCCTGTCAAAAAATAGTGATGACAATAACTACTTACTGTTTTTACAAAAGACAACCCTGATTTTATAGCATATCATACGTTATTCTAACTCATTCCTGTACAATATTATAGCCTTTTGGCTATAATTTTCAGAGAATTACAGAGCAGGTCAGGTCAGAAGGACTTCATGAGGTCTCTGCTCCAAGCAGGGTCCACTATAACATCACCCAAAATTCTTCTGGGCTTTATCCAGTCAGGTCATCACAGCGTCCTATGGATGAAGACTTCAACAACATCTCTGAGTAATCAGATCCATTGCTTGGCTGTCCTCAATCCGAACACATTTTTCTACCTTATGCCCATGGTCTCCAGCCACGCACTTGCTGTTAAAAGCCTGATTTGTCTTCCCAGTAACTTCTCTACAGGCACTGGGAGCTTTTCTCACACCCCCTCCACCCTGAAGCCTTCTCTTCTCCAGGTCAAACAAGCCCAATTATTTCAGCCTCTCTTCCCAAGGCAAATGCTCCAGCACCTGGCAATTGGACAGCCTTCCACTGAATTATGCTCTAGTTTATCTATGTTTTTGTTGTACTGAATGTTCCAAATCAGGCAAAAATATAGACATACTACTCTGCTTGAATAGTTTATCTATTTATTTGGCTTTTAAAATGTTGTCAGCTCTCTGGAAGTGATTCATATTGAATAATGGAATGAAATGTATGTAACTGTTGTACACAATGACTTTTAGAGGGAGAATAAGGGCAATGCATCTTCGAAATTCTGTATGCTTTAAACTCTACCTACCATCCACAACTGCAAAGTCTGGCGCCGTCTCAGTAAGCACAAAACAATTTTCATTGGTTCTGGGCACAGGATAGATTTTTGTAACAGAATTGCCCATTGAAGATAATTGTGGCAATTCATGACAAGAGAAACTAACTGGTTCCCAAGCCTAAACAAGCATTGAAGTATCGGTGTTACTTACAAAGTCCTTGCCTATAACTGACCTAAATTGCCTGTAGAATCTCAAAGTTGAGAAGTACTACCCTTAACTGATTCAGCTTAGCATCATAGCTTGTAACTGTGTTGCACTTTTTGAGAAAAAATAGCAAAGTATAGTATTACATTTCTTCTATTCCTTTATAGATGCATACACAGCATGCACAGGGTATATCTAGTTGTTAAGGATATTCATTATATTTGTTCCTTTGCCTTCAATTATAATCTTTCTTGCTTGCTGGCTAATGATACAACTGTATGAATAGGAATTACAAGAAGCTCAGTACAAAACCATAACAGTTTGAGAAAAAGATCAGGAAAGAAAAATAAGACTTACTGTTAGCATATCATCACATTTCATGTCTGGCATATCACCATCTTCGCTCTTGTTGTAGAACTTCCGGAAAAAATTGAATGCCACTACTGTATACAAGTATACTACCACTGCCAGTAATCCCACTGTTAGGACAAGCTGGAAGACAAAATTATAGAACAGATGTAATACGACCATGGAATTAAGCTATGGATGCATATCCAATGCAACAATTCATTAGAATCATATACAACCCACATAATCAGATGAACATCTGAAAATACCTGAACGTTTACTACCTAATAGTACTAGTTAATATACCTATTAGATAATTATATATAATACCTATTATATATTA
>NW_008677330.1:0-1348 GCF_000695815.1 Acanthisitta chloris
AACCTCTAAATTCTATGATTCTATGAGTCTGATATATTTTTATTCTGATACATGTTTTGACAATGTGATCAATACTATTTTTTTTACATGATACATGCTACAACAGACTGACCTAATAATATAAAATAAGAATATTTTCCCTTGAAATTTTTCAAATCCTTGTTTATTCATTTTAGCATTGTTTTATCATTTCTTTGGGCCACTTTGCTGCCCAGGAATATGCTTTCCTTGCCTTGTCAGCTGCCATCAAGAATTCAGAAGGAAAATGTCAACCCTTCAACTCTATATATCTTGAATGATTTTGTTTTGCCATTCTCAGTACTTACTGGGAACCCAAAAGGTTTCATTGTGCTGCTGAAAGGGCTAAAATAAACTTAAAAAGATGTGAAAATATAAAGTTTTCCTAACCACCCAGATGACAAGCCTGGAAAAACAGTTAATCACTCATTTATTCTCTCTGTTTCTTTCATTTAATGATTTTTTTTTGTTGTTGCTGTAGCTATTATTACCTCAAGGTTGCTACCTGTGGAGGAAAGCCAAAAGTACACAACTGCTGTTTTTCAGCAGGTTCTCTGTTGATTGCCTGGTTGGTTTTGATTTTTATTGTTTATCTGATTTTAGAGCTAAAAATAGATATGTGGATCCTCACAAATCTATGGGAGCAGATGGGATCCATCCCAGGGTGATGAGGGAGCTGGCAGAAGAGTTCACCAAGCCTCTCTCCATTATTTACTGACAGTCCTGGCTCACTGGGGAGGTCCCAGAGGATTGGAAGTTGGTGAATGTCACACCAATCCACAAAAAGGATTGCAAGGAGGACCCGGGAAATTACAGACCTGCCAGCCTGACCTCAGTGTCTGGCAAAGTCATGGAGCAGATCATCCTGAGTGTGATCACACAGCACCGCACCTTTCGACAAGGGATCAGGCCCAGCCAGCATGGGTTTGGGAAGGGCAGGTCCTGTCTGACCAACCTGATCTCCTTTTAGGATCAGGTGACCCACCTGGTGGATGAGGGGAAGGCTGTGGGTGTAGTCTACCTAGACTTCAGCAAAGCCTTTGGCACTGTCTCCCATAGCATACACCGGTAAAAGCTGGCAGCTCATGGCTTGTTCGACAAGGGATCAGGCCCAGCCAGCATGGGTTTGGGAAGGGCAGGTCCTGTCTGACCAACCTGATCTCCTTTTAGGATCAGGTGACCCACCTGGTGGATGAGGGGAAGGCTGTGGGTGTAGTCTACCTAGACTTCAGCAAAGCCTTTGGCACTGTCTCCCATAGCATACACCGGTAAAAGCTGGCAGCTCATGGCTTGGATTAACCCAGCTCTCTGCTGGGTTAAGAACTGGCTG
>NW_008677331.1:0-5294 GCF_000695815.1 Acanthisitta chloris
GATGGCAGGGGCAGGTACAGTCCGCTTCGTGCGAGGGCTGAATTCGCCTTCAAACGCGGTGGTACAGATCCTCAGGAGAAGTGTTTACACCTCCCGCGTCCCCAGCCTGGCTCGTATCTTGCTGTGAACACCGCCATGGTCAGGACACCTATAGTTATGATAGCCATGGGCAGGATTCCAGCCTGTGCTCACACAGAGACCTCCACCTCGAAGCCCTTAAGGTTTCATCCTAATGCCAAGGCTGTGTAGGGATGTGATAGAGCTGTGCAGTTCTTGATGGCAGGCAGAAGTTCTCCAGGGTGTAGGAGTCGTCTTGGTACAGCTGTGGGCAGGATACCAGCCAGGATACCACCACCACATCCCAAGCACCTGACCTTTATCTTGCTGTGAACACCACCATGGCCATGGACGGGACAGCTATGGTTACAGTACCCATGGGCAGGATACCAGCGTGAGCTCACCCAGAGACTGCCACCTCAAAGCCCTTGAGGTTTCATGCACTGGACCTTTGGCATCATCCCAACACGGAGGCTGCATAGAGCTGCGCAGCTCCTGATGGCAGGTGAAGGCTCTCCAGGGCGCAGGAGGCATCTCGGTGTTGTGTTGTTGGGCAAACAGTTTCCGTTCCTGGGAGAGGCTGGGTCATGATGAGGAGAGGAGGGAACTAACACACCTGTTGCAACACTTCCCGGCCGTGCCCGTCAATCCAGAGATTCTTAGGAAAGCAGGTTTTTACTTTGTTTAGTAAACACAATTCTGTGTTCCTTGTTAATATTTGAAGTTTGGTAGTTCAACGTGGTTCCAGGTCTGACAGCTCTGGTCCACCATGAAGTGATTTGTTCATTGTGTACACTGTCATCACAGTAACTAGGATTTATCAGCAAATTTCATAAGAGTATGACAATATTTAGCTCTAGAAACAAGTTTCCCATGAGCTTCGTGAGAACAGGTTTTTGAGACTGTTATTGCTTCATGGAGAGCAGCTCACCCTTCTATTAGACAGCAGAGAACCCACACCGGCCCTTCCCTGGGGGCTGTAGTCCATCGGAATTCAGGTTCTGCTTGTTAAAGAGTTAGCATGCCTGGAGAGTGAGTAAGGCTCCTCTTGATCTGCATGGAGACTAGTAATCACAGATGTATGTGTTGGGTTTTCACTTTTCTCATCCTCATGGTCACCAATCATGTGTAAAACAGGACTCAGGTTGCCCATGGAGTAGTTTTTTTGGCATTTAACAATATTTAGCATTGACCTGCTGTACTCTGGAGATCTGTAGGAGATCTGTGTTTAGGTACTCACAGAAGTGTTCAGTTGTTTCCTTCTTTGAAGTGCCTGGAGCAGTTGGCATGTGCTCCACAGTACTGTTTATCAATCCTGAAGCATTAGGTTCAGATTAGATACTAAGAAATATTTCTTCACTGTTAGGGTGGTCAGGCACTGGAATAGGTTGCCCAGGGAGGTGGTGCAGTCACCATCCCTGGAGGTGTTTCAGAGGTGTCTGGATGTGGCGCTGGAGGATATGGTTTAGGGTTTACAGCAGTGACAGGTTAATGGTTGGACTTGATGATCTTAGAGGTCTCCTCCAACCTTGATGATTCTGTGATTGCACAGAGCAGCAGGTTCTGGTGGTTTCATCAGAGAGGTATGTGTGCTACGCTTGGTTTGACTGAATTTTTCTGTACATTACAAGGAAAACTGAGCATAATGTGTAGGACAGCAAAATATGTGTTAGAATAGTGGCTTTTTTCACAGTACATAGTCACTCGATGGTGTGTAAACTCTATAATTTTGAATGCCTGAAGTTACAGGTGATGCTGTGTTAGGCCAATTTAGGATTAAGATCACACTAACAAATCCTGTTTTTCCTTGCTTTTGCTTTTGTCAATTTTTAAACTGTTAGGGCTGAAATTTTCCAAGTCAGAGGTCTCTCTGATGAGGAAGGCGATATGCACTGTATTAGTCACTCCTGATAACAGGGCTAGGAAAAATTCCAACTGCATTAGTGCAGAAAGGTGACTTTGGATTGGGATGAGCCCTTGGCTGTTCCCGTGGCAGACTGCTCAGGTTGGCTGTGTTAGAAACCTTTGAAAAATAGCAGCAGTTAGCTCTGATCTCTTCTCTCTGGCAACCAATGACAAGACCTGTGGGAATGGCCTGAAGTTGTGTCAGGGGAGGTTTAGGTTAGATATTAGGAAAAGATCCTTCCCCTGGAGGGTGTTTGGGCACTGGAACAGCTGCCCAGGGCAGTGGTCACAGCCCAAGCCTGACAGAGCTCAAGAAGCATTTGGACAATGCTCTCAGGCACATGGTGTGATTCTCAGGGATGTCCTGTACAGAGCCAAGAGCTGAACTGGATGATCCTCGTGGGTCCCTTCCAACCCCAAATATTCTGTGATTCTGTGACTTGTGGATTGTAATTCCCAAAATGTTTCAACCAGTCTGAGTAGGGAGAGCCTGCCATGAGCAGGACTTTCCCTGCAGGAATATCTCCTGGAAGGATGCAGGTGATTGGAGGCAAGTTGAAGGATGGAGGGCAGAAGCAGTTGTACGTGAGGGGGGAGAAATGGGCAGATGAATCTCTGCTGGCTAAACCATGTCTTCCTCCCAGACCCCAGCAGCAAACCCCTTGTTTCTATCTTTCAGCAGCCCTTTGTGAAGGGCAGGTGTTTGTCAAGGCCACTGCCAGGGTGTCATGTTCCCCTCTGGCTCTGGGATGTGCTGGGGTTGAGCACTCTGTGTCTCTGTGCAAGTGGCAGGCATCTGGCAGGGGGGTGATGGCAATGGAAGACTTAAACCTATCAGCTCTGCTGATGACCTCTGCTGGCATCAGCATGGGGGAATTCCTTTTTCCTTAGTTTGCTTTTGAAGAAGGTCCAAGTCTTGGGATTTCATACAAAACCTTAGGAAGCTTTCCCGCTCCCTCAGATGCGTTGAGTTCAGCTCTCAGAAGTGGAAACAGTGAAACCCCAGGTGCATGCTGTGCTGGAGTGTGGGGTTTGTCCTGGGGCTAGAAAACACTCAACTTTCTGAAGTTCATGATTTTCTCAATGGTTTTATGGTTATGTTGGGAGTTGTGACATAAATGTTGAGGTTTGCACCAATAAGATAAATGGCTGTAGAAATTGTAGACTGGAGCTAAGGGTATTGAATGAGGAGTCGGTGACCTGATTTTAACAAGATAAACCAAAGTGTTTTGGATCACTCTTCAGAATCATTGCCTAGGAATGGACCTCCTCATTTAGCAACTGATTGTTGTCACCCTGCTCAGCCCTAGCATTGGTGTTTGGAAAATGATTAACAATAAGCAGTTTGGGCCCCTGAACAGATCAATAGGCTATGGGGTTGTGTGTTTCTGTTGCCCAAAAGCCAGTCTTGGAGACCTGTCCTCAGTTATCCATTATTTGAAAACTCTACATTAGTTTATATTTTCAGGGATCCCTTCACACCACAAGGAGCTGTTTACTTTAAATTATAACACACTTTCTTGCCCCCCTCCCATCTCTCTTTTTATGAAGGAAAGGAGAACAAAGAAATACTGAGGGTGGTTTTAACATACTGCACCAAAACACAAGTAATCATTAAAAAGCATTGGAAGCTGGCTAGAGGCCAGCTTTGATCACAAGGAATCCTGAAGTGCTGTGTAAACTTGAACTGTTTTACCACTGTACCTGAGGTGCACTTGGGCGTCCACCAGCATGAGAGGTCTGCAGTGGCTCTTAGTGACACTTTGGAGCAGCTCAAGCAGAAGCTGAAACTTTCTTTAATCTTTTTTTTTTTGACTTCTTTTGCACCTCCTTCTCCAGGGTACTTGAGCCTAGATGGAGCCTGGATTTCTTAGCTACATTTTTCTCCTTAAATTTAAACCTCCAATTTTCTTGGGTCTGTCCCTCCTAATTGCTGTTGTTACACCCTCTGTAATGGAAAACAGATTAATCTCAGGGACAGCACAGTGCTTTGAGGCTGTTTTGGAGCGAGGCCAGGTGTTTCTCATGGTGCAGTTTGCTGCTGCTGCAAGGTGTGGGCACGTCACCCCATCCCTTCCCGTCCCCCTCCTGCCAGTGCTGGCAGCTGAGAGCTAACTGGGCAGAAAGTTCACCCTACCGAAACGTGAAGGCTTTTTTCTGCATGTTTAGCTCCCTGTTCCAGCTCACTATGGGATCAGATGAATGAGCGTGAGCGGAGATGGAAAGGGAAGAACAAATGCTTGAAAGAGGACTGGAGAGCTGGACCAGCCTCTTGGCTTGGGCTCTGAGATGGCCATGAGGCTGTCAAGTCATCATTATTTCCTGCCATGCTGGATTTCTTTTCTGGGTTAAATCTTTTCTTCACCCTACTGCTGGTTTAAAGGTGTTTTGAGCCACTTTTCCTCATAGGAGTTATTTTCCATCCCTGTCTGATTTTGGTTCACTTGCTTTAGAGAGTTTTTTTCTCTCTTTTAACTGCTGATGTGAGATGGAAGAACAGAGGAGGAAAGCGAACGGAGGGAAGTTAAACTCAGAAGAAAGAACAAATTTCCATATTCTTTGTCCTGTTTTGTTAAGGTTCACACAGTATTTTTAGTCCAGGAGGTTAAGTTTTGTCTTTTTGGTTTAGATGAAGACTCAGGAGTGTGTACGGAAGTGGTATTTTGATCTGTTCTTCAGAATCAGATCTCAGCACAGAATCAAAGGCTGCTGTGCTCTTAGAAGTGTTTTATTTCCAATGGAAAAGAAAATAAAGCTGCAGCATTTCCAAGAGTTCAGATGCATTCCTGAAAGTCTTTCAGGGGTTGTATGGGTTTGCTACTTCAACTCTTGCTATGAGTTTGATTTAAAATGACCTCTTAAATCTGTTAATAGTCTTGCAGAGAGACTCACTTTGCCTGGCTCTGGCTGGAAACCGCACAAACCCACCGAGTTCTGCAGGAATTCCTCCAGGAGCCAAAGCTGCTTGGATACACACAGCAAAGGGTGCATAAATCTCAGATTGTGGTTTGTGACATACCTCCACCCACTTTTCTTTTTCATTAGGCAAGTCAACTTGATCTGACTCTGCAGGAGAAAAGAAGCTACTCACCTGCATAGTTAGTATTTCGTTAAATATAACAGTCCTCCCATAACTCAAGATGTTTCCAGTGTGAGCACAGACAGCATCAGAGCTGAAAGGATCAGAGGTCCTGCTGCGAGAGAGCCCCTGGGGTGTGCTTATCCTGGTGTCACATTCACCATATGACCCTTTCTACCCTTGAATGGCAAGATTAAAACAGGAAACTGTTTATTTTTTTAATATTTTATTTTTTATATTTTTATATATATAG
>NW_008677332.1:0-6696 GCF_000695815.1 Acanthisitta chloris
CCCAGTTGGTTCTATGATTCTATGATACTTATCTTCTAGACTGAAATCACTGGTTACACAACATGTTCCACAGACTTGGCCCATGGCTTTTTGCATAACAGGAAAACTATTCCTTTTAGTGCAAGAAGACACTGCTGAGTTGTTTTAACTTTGTCCTGTGTTTGTCAAGGGTTGCCCCGAGTTTGGTACTGGACAGGAAATGTTGCCAGTGCTTATGAACTGGACCATATCTGTTATATATATATCAAAGCATTGGTGGGATTAAGTCACTTGTACCAATGTGGTGCATACTAGTAGCTAGCAGGAATAGCAATTTTAAGTGTTTTACCAGCTTTCTGACTTCTTGTCTACTGTTTTGAACAGTGTAGGGCCAGTTGGAATATAAGACTGTTCATGCAAAACTGAAAGGAAAGCCAGGACTAGAGGATGAGGCTATGCATACATCTGTCACCTGCTGTAATTATGTCAGTCTTACCCAGAGTGTCACTGCCTTGAGGAGCAAGAGATGTTCCTTTCACTGCACTGGACTCACTAGGGCCAGGCTGTGTAGACTCTGACTCAGAACAGGAGTTTTTGGGCAGGTTTTTTGGAGCTGAATAAAAATGGTGTAGCCTTGTGTGTGGCAGCTCTCTACTTGTTTCAGAAAAGCACCTCTTGAGATGGGAATCTGCTCCAGATGCAGCCTAATTCCACACAGGGGGAAGTGGAGGGGCAGGCACTGATTTCTTCTCTCTGGCAACCAGTGACAGGACCAGAGGAGATGACCTGGAGTTGTGTCAGGGTAGGTTCAGGTTAGATGTTGGACAAAGGTTCTTCCCCCAGAGGTTGTTTGGGCACTGGCACAGCTCCCCAGGGAAGTAATCACAGCCTCAAGCCTGACAGAGCTCAAGGAGTGTTTGGACAATGCTCTCAGGCCAATGTCCAGACATTGCCTCAGTGATTCTTGGGGTGTCCTGTGCAGGGCTAAGGGTTGGACTCAGTGATCCTTGTGGTCTCTTCCAACTCTGAATAATCTGTGATTCTGTAATTATTTTGTGAAATACCTTGTGCCTAGAACTGCTGAAGGTTTGGCTGGTGGTGGGCAGAGCATCTCCATCCCAAAGTGAGTGTGTTTATTGATTTATTAAGGGTAGACTGTTTTCAGAGTATGTCAAGTTACTGGATACCTTTCCTTATTTTTCTTCTTCTGACTTTTGAGGCTGTAGAGAAGAAGGGGAAGATGGGTGTTGATGACTTTGCCTAAAATCAGCTGGTGCTGATACAAACTTCCATTCAGACAGACATTTACTCGGTGGGCTCACACACGAGCTGCCTGGGCACTCTTCTAGCTTCTTTTCTGGAGACAGCAGATGGCTGAAGTGGGAAGCTACCACAGTTAGTCTGACTACTGAGTAAATGTGTGTAATCACACTGAGGAGCTGGTGCAGCTTTCTTTTACAGACAATAACTTATTCCTGTCCTACTTGCTTTGCCTTCTTTAAGCTGTGCCAACTGGAGTCAGTTTGTAACTTTTGTTGGAAGACAGTTTGTAGACAAAACAGAATTTAAAAGCTTGATCCACACTTGGAATTAAACTAACTTCAACAGATCAAGTTGATAGTAGAAACGTAGTTAAACTGACACAACTTTGGAGTGGTTAACACTGTTCCATTTGGCTCCAGTGTGGAAACTAGAGACAAATGTAATTGATATGAAGATTAGAAGTGCCTTGTTAATGTACAAGTCTTACCAAAGCTGCTTCTTTTATCTATTTTTATATTTATTTTATTTTATTTTGGCTTTGTTTATTGCTTTCCCCTTTCCCATAGCATATATGATTTAAGTAATCCAAAATGCAGGGGGAGATAAAGTGACTGAGTCTTGATTTTTATGATGTTGGTCCAATCAGTTGCCTTTACCCAACCTCTTTTCCTTGCTTTTACAACATAGGTTCTACGTTTTGCTTTCTGCTCTAGCTGGTGTTCAAAGCCAGGTTGGATGAGCCTTGAGCAACCTGCTCTGGTGGGAGATGTCCCTGCCCAGGGCAGGGGGGGTTAGGACTAGGTGATCTGTAAAGTCCATTCCAACCCCTAGAATTCCATGTTTCTGTGTCTGTCAGGGAAGCCTTTCTGACCCACCAAACTGCTCACTAGGATCCCATAAATGAGCAGTGACCAGAGCTTCCAGGCTGAACTGGGTGCTGCAGGTGTGTGTTGGTGTATGGCCAGTGGTGCTCACCTCAGCAGCCTCTGCACTGGTGCAACAGCTGGTGGGAAATCCAACTGCTGAGACTTGGAGAGAGCTGAGCCAGGTGGCTTCTCTTGAAGGGCCTTAGGAAGAGAAGTGTGGCCTGAAAAAAGCTGGGTTTAGGTTATACATTGGAAAGCCTGTGTTGTACTGTGTTAGTTCTCCAAGTTGGTGTGGGAGCATGAAGCAGAAGATGGTTACCTTCCACGTGGAGCCACTGCTAAAAGGATGATATTAGTGTCATCTTGTGAGGAGTTCCCTCATTGCTGAGAAAAACTAGCTGCATGGTTTGTTCTGATGCTTATGCCTTTACCTGCAGCACAACAGCAGTGTGTCTCAGCTAGGTGTCTGTTTCTGCAGGTGACAGCTCAAGCACTTTGTTTTTCCTAGTGGGATTTTGTAATTTGTTTTATCTGCATCAGATTTGTTTAGCTTTCTCACATTCTCTTCTGGAGGGTAGTGCAACCTCTGGACTGCAGGTTATTTTAATTTGAAGTAGGGCTATAAAGGGGAAAAAAAGGGAAAAAAAAGATCCTGTTACTCCATTTAGAAATCCCTGATCTTCAGCTTACACCTCCTGCTCCAGGCAATTCTATTACCATTTACCTAAGCAATGGATTTAATAAATGAGTAAATATCCTCGACTGAAACTGCTTGCACTTTACCAAGCCTTTAAAGTGCTCCAGGTGCCTTCGGAGTCCCTGCCCTGTAGAGCATGCATTCTTGGCTGCAGTTGCTAGGAGTGGAACAACTCATGGTATCAGAAAACTGTTTTAAAATGCTGAGCTTGTTATCTGGGAATAAAACCATGAAGTCCATAAATTCTGACTTGGAAGGAGGAGAAATGAGCTATATCTGTTCCAAGGAATGGCTCTTCTTTAGGCCTCTCACCAGTCATGATGAAGGAAACAACCCCTTTCACTGTGTCACTAAAGTGGAATGCTCTCCAGGTTGGGTCAGCTTAGAGCTTGTCCAGCTACCCTTGTGAGCCCAACAGGGAGTGCTCCTGGTACGTGTTTTCACTGTGCTCCTGCTGGTTTGGCTGTTTTGCTGAAGCAACAATGAGCCTAAGGTGAAACCCAAGGTCAGCAAAGCTGAAATTGGAGCTTGTTACCCCTTGAGCTAAAGGGATGGTGCTGTCCTGCAGGACTGTGGTGCTGCCTTGCTGAACGGGTAACACTACTGGGACAAGTTTGGTTGCAGGGAGTGAACTCCTGGCAATGTGTTCTTGATTTCTTCCCTAAGATCTGTTGGATAGGGTGTTTTGGTTTTTTTGTCATTTGGACCCTTCCTTCACCTTTCTATATGTGGATTTGTTTCCCCAATGGATAGGATAGGAAGTGGCAAAACAGTGTGACACAGACACTTAGGTTTTTCAACAAAATTTACTGACAGTGCAGCAGCTAGAGCTTTGTTTACTAGCTGGAGCATCCTGTGTGTACAGTATGCATATCCTTATCACACTGGAGCTATGGCATCTTGCAAATAAACCTTGAAACCAGGGAAGGGATGAACATACGTGTATGTACCTTCATCTGTGGTCATCTGTAAATCTCACTTAAATCAGGACGTGTCTGGACCTTTCCTTCTTAGTCTGCTGTTGAACTGTTGCCTGAGCCTTCAAGCACAGATAGGACCTTCCCTGGCAGCTTCATCCCTTGTTGTTACATCCACATCTTTGTAGCTAGCAAGCAGAGAAACTGAAATGGTCGCAGCATTTCCTAGCTGTTGTTGCTCAAACAGAAACATTGTGGCTGCTGTTTGTGTGCCAACTCTTAGAGGTGATCTGCAAGCAGTAACTAGTCAAATAATCTGCAAACACATCTCCTTTGGATGCCCCAAGGGAAGTTATTGCTGAGTCCCAGTGCTGGACAACACCTCTGTCTGCACGAGTTTCACTCTCAGGTTGAGCTGAGAGTTGAACCAACACTCACTTCACTGTCCTGAATCATTATACAAGCCAAATTACTTGGCCATGCTTATGTTCAGCAGTGGAAGCACAAACCAAGTTGTTCTGATCTGATGGGTGGACAAACAAAAACCTCTGGTATGTTCTGTGGCCACTGGGAGAGTGAGAGCAGAGACAGGTGAATGAGGTGAGACAGGAGAGGTAAATAAGTAAGGTTGTTGAGGTGTAGGCATCGGGTTTGCTGAGAAGAGAAGGCTGAGAGAAAAAGGAACTGGTGCTGAATGTGCTTGTTTGCAAAGTAGTTGGAAAAGCAGTTTCTGGATGGAAGAATTGCTATTTACTGAGATGATCAGCTACTAGAGTGGTGAGAGCCCTGGAATGATCTGTCAAACTAATGGCATGTTGAGTCACTCAGAGCTTCTCAGCTTGTGGAAAAGAATCCTAGAAAGACTTGAAGCTTGACACAGATCCAGTCACCCACGGGTGTAGAAGTTTAAGCTCTAGGAGCCCAGCTTGCACCTGGCTGCTGGAGCAGTCACTCATGCTTGCTGCTGGTGAGCACAGTGGTCATAGGGATCTGAGATCTGCTGGAGAAACACTTACAGAGACCTGTTGTTAGTGTCCTAGGAGTTTTCTTGGATGCTTACAGGCTTTGAGATGCCTTTTATTTTACTGTGTACTTAAAACTAAGTTGGCAGATGGTTTAATAGTGATAAATGAGCTTTTTGTTTCAGTTAGATGACTTGGAAATCTCTTAGTCCACAAAGCTTCTGAAGAAGTGTTTTGGGACAGAGGACTAGCACGAGGAAGGGTGCTGAGTCTGATTCTTGAAACACTTCAGGCTTTTAACTCATTCTCTGCTTCCTTCCCTATGGAAAGGTTTCAGTGTGGGTTCTCTAAGAGATTTAATAGAAGCTGTGCATCTGTTCCAGAGGCTTTGATGTGTTTCTGGCTGGAATGAGTGCTTGAGTAGCCTACTTCTGAACTTTGCACTTATTTCTGTGAAGCAACTAATGTAGGTTTCTCTTTCTCTTTTTTTTTTTTCCCCAGTGGTCACAGGAGCTACTGATGGTATTGGAAAAGCCTATGCAGAAGAGGTAAGAATTCTTACCACTTGGAAGTCTATCTTGGTCCTTGACAAGATGTGTGCTGTCTCAACTCTGTTAAGCAGCAGTTCATGTCTCTTCACCTTACCTCAACTTAGATACCTGTGGAGAAAGAGCTTTCCTGCTTTGCCTCCCTCTGGTAACCAGCCAAAAGTTGTATCCCTTTTTGTTAGCTTCCTTTAGTTGTGAATTATATTTTCAGCCTTCGCCTTGTCCTTCAGTTTTTATTTTTAACTATTTTAGTTGTTGAAATAATTTTAACTTCCTCAACCCTTGGTATTTTCTTTTGGTATTTCCAGGCACTGACTAAATGGCATTTCTAGCTGCCAGCAGTATGTTCCAATTATTTCCTCTAGTTCATGAAGCCTCTGAAGCTGAGTTTTACCTTTATCTCCTTTACTGTACTTTTGCTCTTGATGGATATGTGGACTCCAAGTATGGTACTGGGATGTATTGCTTAAGACACAAAGTGCCTGTTAGTATGGGGCAATTTAGCCTCTAAACCCAGAGAACACCATGACAAATACTGCTGACTACAATTTATAGCAAAACTAACTTTCAACTCAGCATTAGTATCAAAGTGAGCCTGTCTGTACTCATTTCTGTGTTCTCTGAAACACCAGCACGACTTGTGTGTGAGATCAGCTGTGAGAGAATTCCCTTTTTTCTTCATCTGTTGTTTTGTGATCCCACAGGGAAGGTGGCATTTCATGGGTAGCTCTTTTCCTTCAGATTTCCTTATGTGCCCTGCCCTGCCACCTGCACCCCCAGCCCCCAAATTCCTTTGTACTCTGCAGAAAGTAGCACCTCATCCTACTGGTTCAGGAAAGGGGAGTTGGCCACAAAAGGAGTTGAGCCTGGTGCCAACAGCACCTAATGCTGGTTATTGCTGATGGCTCATACGTGCCAAATATCCCAGTTATATGGCACTGAAGCAAAGGATGCTACACTTAAATTTCACTGCCTGGAGCAAGTGGAAGCAAGTCACAGTGCCCACAGCATTGCACTGTCAGGGGGAAGTCCTCTGGTGTGGGAGACACCCCTGACTGTTGAGGCAGATTAGTTTCTGGATGTGTATGTTCAGTTACTGGGTGAATAAAACTGCAGCTTGCTTTGTGTTCTGCTGATGACTCTGAAGAACTAGGCTGCTTTCTCACGTGAGTGTGTGGTGCTGGCAGACCCTTGCATTCCCACCTCCACTGGGAAAGCTATCACAAGGTCCTACTGGGAAGCAATGCCTGTTACAGCTGCTCTGCAGTGGTTGCCAAAGGCACAGAGCATCCCAAAAGCACCCAAAGGGTACAAATACTCATTCTTGGGCTGTAGTATAAAACATACTTTTCATGAGTTGTATTTATTGTTGTTACTTCTGAATTTGTTTCGAATAAAGCACAAATCCACTCTTTGACAGCTTAGGTGGATGAAGAGTACTTAGAATCATAGAATCAACCAGGT
>NW_008677333.1:0-3674 GCF_000695815.1 Acanthisitta chloris
GAAAGAGTGCCACTTGCTTTGCTCTGTGTGCTTTTTGCTCACCTGCACACTGAAGGGACAAACCACCATTGTGACTGGGCTGGACTTCACATTCATAGCTGTAGGTAAAACTCACTAGAAACTTAATTTCATATACTGTTGTGGAGAAAAACAACAAATTCTAGGCACACCTCCAAAACTGCAGATTTTCCTCTGTGGTATTTTGTATCAACTGGTTTAAGTCTTCAGGGTTTCTTTTGATTTTTTTTTTTCTGAAAAATCCTTTTAAAGTAAAACTTTACAGGATAGATTTATTCTTCAGCCTTGCCAGCTTATTTATCATTAGCTATCCAATACAGATCATAACAAAGTGAGTCCTACTTGTATTCGATTGAAAAGGTGTGCTCACATACCCATGAAAGTGTTCATGAAAACAACAGTGATGGTAATGGTTCACAGTCCAACTGTTGATTAAGTATGATTTTAAAAAACTGACGCACACGATGCATCATTCTGTGTGAAAGAAAACGAAAAATTTCTCAACATTTAGACTGAAAATATCTACCTACCCTGGATTTTCTCAAAACCATATTAACAGACTGAAATTTCCTTGCTCAAGTTTGATTTCAGAATCAAGCCTTAATTTTTTGAATTATGATATGAAAATGGACCTTGGAAGTACCTAAAATATCCAATTGCCATATCTGTACATTCACCTCCTTTCACCAGTGCTAATAGCAGAGGAAATATTATGTAAGTTCATCATGACAACAAATCATAGAAATAATGGAGACACAACTAACTTCTATTGAACACTGAAAAACAATAACCTGAATAAAATGTCAATAAGCTTGGGGGAAAAAAAAAAAAGACTTTGGTAATTCAGTTAGGGGATGTTCTTTAACATATAGGGCATATCATGAATCCCTGTAACATAATAATAGACTGTCTGTCTCCTTACTGTGCACTAAAGACATGCAACTGTGTGAAACAAGTACAACTAATACAGATAGATACATCAAGACTATAGGCAGAGAATATATATCCACTCTACATAAGATCCTAGGCATTCACATGTTATTTTAGGGGTGTCCTCACTTGGCTATTTAACCACTGGAAATCCCTTATTTTGCTACAGAAAGAGAAACAGCAGCAGATAAGCTTGGTGAGAAACACATTGGCTAACAGTTTTAGAAACAGATTGTCTACTTGCCTTTCTGCTTAGCTCCAGTTCTTGGTCATCTGGAACTATACATTGCAATGGAAATCTACCCATACAGCAACTTCATATCTGCTCACAGAGTCCTGAAAATACTCTACAACATGAATTATTCCATTAAATTAATTAAATCATCAATATGGTTAAAATTAAGCCCATGCTTCAAGGGTACTGATGAACTAGATCTTTATCCAAAGCCCATGAAATGCAACAAGAGGTTTCAATTTCATTTCAGGCTTGGGCTTCAAGGTACTCTGGGTTTTTAAGTGATCTCAGCAACTAGTTTTGAACATTTTCTGACAAAACAGATGCACATTGTACCTTTTTCATGTTTATCAATGTAGCTTTTGTTTACCAAAAAATTTCAGGTTCGATAATCACATTCAATATTTATGGCAGGAATTCCCACTGGAAATGCCAAGTCAAATCCCTGACAACGTTTTTTTTTCTTTCTATAAACAAAATAAACAAAAATCCCACACACCTACTCCATGAGATACAATATCCTCATTATCTGTGAGCTGGAACACACTCAAGCTCACTCTTACCCGATTTAATATTGGACCTCTTTATATATGTTAAACCTAAGCCATTCTCCCTCAAACCATCTCTTGTATAATGAACAAAATTCTTGTTGACTGTTTAGGAAGGATTGCAGTCTCATAATAATAATATTAACTGCTTATTTTCCCCAGCTTTCTGAAGATGAATGATGCTTTACTGAAAAGAAAATTTGAGATTGCCTTTACATTTCCTTTCTCACTGTCCTTAACACTGTGATTACAGACTTCACTTCTGATTAAAAATCCACCATTACCCTACCTATAACAAACAACCAAAGAACCCAGATATTTATTTTATGGTATTAACACAAACTCTTGTGCCACAAAACAAATCCATTTTTTAATCGTGTTATCTCTATTTTGTTGCCATTCAGAATAGGAATTCTTATCCAAAGGAGACTGACTTTTCAGATACTGCAGCATTTAATATTATCCTATTGAAAGATTCCCATGGGATTCATCGTCTCAGACACATTGCTGTAAACAGTAGTAGTCAGTATTCTGAAGTTAAGAAGATGATTTCCTGACCGTTTGAACTCTGACCTCATAATGTCTTTATGAGAAAAGTTTGGGTCTCGGTGCCCAAGGATGTGATCAAATGCAACACATTATAGTTCCCTTTCCTTCAAACTGGGGTTTATTTCCTTAACATTTTACAATACTGCCAGGACAAAGTTGATGCTTCATTTTACCAGTGTCATGTCTAAATTTCTCTGTTTATGTATCAATCCTTGCAGGACAGAGTGCAAGTTTGCTGCAGATGGGAAAAGCCTGCTGACTATGAATCATGTTCCCCCTCCCACCTCTCTGAACAAATGAACAAGTCAAAGTGTGCTTCTAGACAAATGTGGTTCACCACTTCAAGTTCTGTATTTCAGGCTTCCTCTAGCACTTTTTCTGTGGTTCCTGCCCACATTGTGGTTTCCCCTATATGTGCTAATAATGCCACAAGACTTGGTGCATTTTTCATTGCATTGTCTTTTCTTATGAAATCAGACCTTATCACAAAAATATTTAACCAGCACATCTTCTATGCTATCCTGCAAAAATTAAGTCACTACATATCTCTATTCAATACTGTTACTAACACACATATTTTAAGAGCATTAGATATAATGCTCTTAAACAAGAGCAGATATATTAAACCCAAATATAGTCTGGGTTTGATAGGTTTCTGGACCACAGCTTTTAAACAGAAGAGTTCATCAGGTTTCTTACAAGTGAAATCCTACAATGAGACACTACAGAGAAATGAAAAGAACATTCCTGTTGTCAGTCAACATCTTCAAGAGACAAAGCTTATTTTTGAAGTCACATCTGAACTTACGTAGTTTCAATCAAATACGGCATATCCATATTAAGTCACATTTTGTCAAATGACACTGCAGCAACCTCAGATGCTAAGCAAGACATCATTAATTCCATCTACAGACATCTCCCAACAAAATCTACTTGTTTGATAAAAACTTGTAAAAACCACCCAAAACAACCCCCCCAATCAACCTGGAAACCCCACGCCAAACATTTTATTTTCCACAGGAGAAACACAACTGAAATCCTTTTCATGCAAATTCTCTAGCTCTGTGGAATTTATCCACAAGATCAAAGATTTTTTCCAAAACTTACAAGATCCTCCCATGTGTGTTTACAATTGATTTCCTTTTTGACTTACATTTGCTCGATGGAGCAAGTTTTTTTATTATAACCTAAAAATGTCATTTCTAACTCTGTCATTATTGTTTCTACAGTTCAGTTCATCTAATGCCTTTTCTAAAAGGTCTGTTCCTGTTAAAGTTAATAATAAAATTCTGCATGACATCACTGGGACAAGGATCAGGTTTGATATGCTGTTCACAACAGTGGAGGAAAGGATGGATTGAATGAGATCCTGCATGGGGGAAAAAAAAAAAAAA
>NW_008677334.1:0-3123 GCF_000695815.1 Acanthisitta chloris
TGGGCCAGTGTCTCACCACCCTCAGCTACAGGGCTGTTCTGGGATGGCTCTGTGGAGGCAAAGCAAAGTGCTAATGATGGAGGAGGAGGGTTCCCTACTTCTCTCAGGCCTCACTAACTCATGCACCCCAAGTCTACCATGGTCCCATGGACACTGGAATACAATGAACCCCTTGATGGATTTAGCCCCAGGTGCATGGTGCTGGTTCCCACAGGAAGGTTGGGGTGAGATCTGGATCTCAGCTCTCCATAGGTCAGACCATGCAAGTGGCCCAGCCTGTCCCTATCCCCAGAGCACAGCACTGAACACAGCAGGGTCTCAGCCTCAGCTGGGCCCTCGAGGTCCTACAGGAGCATGAGTAATAAAGATGGTGTAAAATAGTCACAAAGACATGACTGCCCCACAGAAAGGAAGGGATACTCAATGAAATTCAGTCTGGAGAAGAGATAACTTTGGGGTGACCTAATTGAGGCCTTCCAATACCTAAGGGAGCCAACAAGAAAGATGGAGAGAGACTATTGACAAGGGCCTGGAGTGCCAGGACAAAGGGAAATGGCTTCACACTGACAGGGAGTATGTTTAGATTAGCTGTTAGGAAGAAATTTCTCCCTGTGAGGATGGTGAGGCACTGGCACAAGTTGCCCAGGGAAGCTGTGGCTGCTCCATCCGTGGAAGTGTTCCAGGTCAGGCTGGACAGGGCTCAGAGCAACCTGGGCTGGTCAAAGGTGTTCCTGCCCACGGCAGAGGGTGGAATTGGAGAGTGGCTGTTTTCAAACAGATGATCCTTCCTTTACATCTCATGTTGAAGCATCATAGAGGAAATTGCTCACAGCCCTCAGAACTGAACCCTTGGCTAATCTCAAATTGGTCTTCATCAGCAAGCAAGTGTCCCTGGAGATGAATCCCATGCAATGCCATGGTGCACAGAGTTCCTGAGGAGGAAAAGGCAGTACTTGCCAAAGTACCACTTCATTTAGCCCTTCTGCTCTCAAAGCCTCAGTTGCACTTGTGTTTAGTTTTTAATTTGTGTGCTGACTTCCCCCCATACTTTGCTCCATGTGTGTATTGGCAAAGCTCCCACAATGCAGTTATTAAACTCTGATCCATGTGTAGGTGTCTAATTGCAGAGAGGATTTCTTTTTTAATAATGTATTTTGATCCATCTACAAATATAGAACATAATTAGCTGCAATTACCACATGCTTATCTAAATAACTGTGTATTGTTCCTCCTCACGCTGAAGAACATGAGCTTCCTATTCATGGCCCAACCACAGTGATGCTGAGTTCACAACTGTGAGCTCCACACCACCAATTACAGACAGGATGTTTATGCATCATGGGAGTGGCAAAGCAAACACACACACAAAGCTGCAGAAATCATTACACTGAAATCATTAACTCCAGAGCAAAGAGACTTTCAAGTCATTGTATGAGTCTGAAGATGAACAAAATCAAATGGAACTCTAAGACTACCCAGAGCAGAGTTTTGGTCAAGTCCTGCAGGAGATGAATTGTTTGGTTAAAAGGCCAAAACCTCATACCTATGGAAAGTGCTTAGTTTTCATGATTGGGTTGCAAACTTGCTGGGTAACTCAGAGGACTCTGCAGCCTATGGAGACTATGGAGATGGACTTTTCACAAGGGCTTGGAGGGACAGAACAAGAGAGAATGGCTTCCCACTGCCAGAGAGCAGGGGTAGATGAGATACTGGGAAGAAATTGTGCTGAGACACTGGCACAGGTTGCCCAGAGAAGCTGTGGCTGCTCCATCCCTTGGAGTGTTCCAGACCAGGTTGGATGGGGTTTGGAGCACCCTGGGCTGGTGGAAGGTGTCCCTGCCTCTAGCAGGGGTGGGACTGGATGAATGAACATTAAGGTCCTTCCAACTCAGACTTTTCTGTGATTCTATGATTTAATGGAAACTCCTCTAGAATTTGGTCTCTACTGCTTTAAACAATAGCAGGACTTTGTCGTGCGACTACCTAATTTTGAGGGAGGGGAAAACTACTACTGTTAGAACCCAAACCCTCCTAGAAGTCCATATAGGTCACACAGCAGGTCAGGGTACAGCCCAGCACTGCCCATGACTCTCTGATTCAGAGCCTCTCATTGCTCCATGATAGATCAGTAGTGCAGCACCATGGAAAACAATCCTGGATTCTATCCTTGTTTTATAATCCCAGTTAGAAGTTCCTCCTTTATTCCCCAGCACCAGTTGATGGAAGGTACAAACCCAAAAGCTTTGTGTGTCTCAGTGTCTCACAGAAGAGCTCTGATCTTTGTTTCTTCCCAAAATGAATGCAGTTCAGAAACCAACACCTTACATGTGTGTAAGGATATCTGCTGCACTCTCTAGCCTTACCCATCAGCAATTAATCCCATTTGCTAATCATATTCCAACAAGAGAAATAATATACTAATTCAAATTGTCCTATAAAGTGGCATTTCACAAGCAGAAAAGCATCTGGAGGGGAATGAAGAGGAAAAACACCCCAAACTATATCCTATACATTTCAAACCTATTCCTGAGGGGCTTCAAAATGTGGCATCATTTCCAACAAGTCCATGGACAATTCCCTTCACTATGTGGGACTGCAGAGTGATTATTTGAAGCCTAATTGCCCATGACATCCATCAGGCAGCCAGGTACAGGCTGGGCTGACTGGAGGCAGACTCTGTGGGAGGCCTATCAATGCATTTGCATTTGCAGGGAAAGAATGATCATTTTGTCCTTGCATCAATTTGCTGTTGCTTTGTTATCCTTCTAAACGTTCTGCCTGTCAAATAATGCATATTCTAGGCATCAATCTTCTATGTGATGAGGGGATTATTAGGGGATTGGAGCAGCATTTTGTCCTCACAGCAATTTAGTGTTTCTTTGTTATCTTTCTCCATGTTGTCTGTGTCAAATAATGTGTATTCTGGGCTTTGGTCTTTTGTGTGATTAGGGAAGATGCTGAGGGGACAGGAGCATCTCTCTCTGAGTTCAGGCTGAGGGAGCAGGGCCTGTTCAACCTACAGAAGAGACATCTGAGAGGGATCTTAATCTTGTGTACTAATATTTAAGGGCAGTGAGGATGGGGCCAGGCTCTGTGAGGGTGGTGAGACACTGGCCCAGGTTG
>NW_008677335.1:0-5319 GCF_000695815.1 Acanthisitta chloris
CACCGTGTCCGGCCGCAGGTACCCGGGCAGCACCGCGGCCCCGGCGTCCGTGCACGGCCCGGCCTGGTAACTGTACAGCAACGCGTTCCCGAACTTGAGCAGGTCACCCACGGAGGACAGGAATCCGCCGCCGGCCCATTTGTAGGAGTTGTCCACGTAGGGAGCGTTCACCAGACGACCCTTCTTGTTGTACACGTAGTACCTAGGGGTCAAGAACATCAACGCATCACGGCGAGTTTCTCCACCACAAAAATCTTGTTACAGACACCCTGAAATGGTTGACTTGCACCCCTGAAATCCCTAGAACACGGTTTTTTAAACATTTTCCTATCAGTTAAACATAGCATGACCAAAGCATTACACACACCTCAGCATGTTCAGGTCTGAGGCACCAAACCACCACTGGTGGAAGCAAACCCACACATCAGCATCCCAGCGTTCCCCAACAGCGACCAGCCCAGAACAAGACCTCCAGAACAGCACCTATCCCAGTCCTTCCATCCCTACCACACTGCAGCTTAGACAAGGATTGCTACACCCACGCTTAAAAAGCCCTGACTGTACAAGCTTGGTAAGTCATGAGCCCATCACTAGGATCCAGGTGAGCCTCCAAAGTTTTGCAAGCAAAATAAACCAGAACAGCACAAAGCATCTTAGAATACAGCAGTAAAGACACCCCTGAACTACCACAGGTTTGTGTGCACGTAAATACTTGAATTCAACAACAATCCCATGGAACTCTTAAAACATCACTATATTAAGCAAATCAAGGCCACCAGATATTCCAGCATAGTCCACCAGTTCCCCCTTATCTCACACTATTTACACTTACATGCTTATTCATACCCAAAACTGATGTCAGCCAAGTCACCCCCACCACTCCCCTCCACATGTACTCACAGCAGGAAATACTCATCTCCTACTCTGTGACTGTGCATGTTAATTACAGAACCAATACCACGGCACTGGAACCAGCCACGTGACTAACCTTGAGACAAGACACTTGATTTAAAAATCTCAGGGTCTGGGAAGAAAACCCCCACCCATTCTTAATTCAGTTGGCCTCATAAAGGTGGAAAGAGCAAGAGTTGCTGTGGAAACAGAGGTTTCACCCTTGCTCACCTTGCTCTGTTATACACCATGGCTTCATTGTCATCCAGGACAGTTGACAACATATCCAAGTCACGAAACATTTTCAGCATATAATCTGTAAATTTTTGTCCCGAAACTCTCTCCACAACAGCACTTAAGAGAGTAAAGCCATGCGTTGAGTACAAGAACTGACTACCTTGAAGAAACACAGAGTGAAAGGGGAAAAAAAAAAGGAAGTTAACCACACGATGCTTGAATCGAATCCCATGTGAAAATAGAACTATTTATAGCAATGAATAATCAACTACAAGATTGTCTCTCCAACCTCATTTTCACATCACACGAGCCACAAGCTCACGGTACCAGCCCCAGGAGGCTCTGCACTGCTGCCTCAGCTGCCTGACTCATGCTCTGGGCACAGAGCTCACACCTTCCAGCAGCCTCAGCTGCCTGACTCGTGCTCTGGGCACAGAGCTCACACCTTCCGGGACCTGCACACACAGTCAGGTCTCACACCAAGGGTGGGCACTGACATCTAACACCCTTTCCACAGCACTTACCATACCAGGTATAACCAGGATGTCTGGACCTGAAAAGCTGAAGCCATAAAATTACTTCTTGGAAGAAGACACAGCTGCTGTGACATGGTGTGCCCAGACCCTAGAGCTGGGACAGTGCCAGTGTTGCTGGCGTTTCTCAGTGTTTCCAGTTCTGCTCTTCTAGTTCTAGATATGCTGAGAGATCATATGAACACTAACATGCAAATTGTTTAAGACAAAATGATTTCTTTACAGAACAATGTTTCCTTTTTTAAAATCTCATACTTGTGCTAACGCCTTTTATGAAACCTCTACACACTGAGCACCCACTCGACTGGCTGCAGTCAGGACAGACCTCTTACTTAAGTGGTTCCTGGAGCTCCTCGAGATGGTGAGTGGTTAACTGCTCCTACCCCTCTCCCCTGAGTGCACAGCAATGCACACAATTTGCCTTTTAACCTAGATCATTTAGCACTTACCCTGAAGCTCCTCAAAGTCTTCTCTAGATTTAATGTAAGTAATCCCAGCAATATATTATTTCACTAATTCTGTGATTCTCTGGTTTGTCTGTAGAATACTTCAGCTCTGGTTTAGTGCCTCAGGAAAATTCTTTCTTTTGGGTTGCTATCTAGAAGGCCCAGAACATGACTGCAGCAAGTTGGTATCTGTTTACAAAGTACTTTGTAGACACAAATTTGTTACCAAAATTTATAAATTCAGTACCTGGCACTTTTCACAGCACTTACTGCATTACTTACTGCTCCTGGGAGAAAAGCCTTATTTCTACCTGAGGGCCACTTTCTCTTCTGCCCTGTGTTACCTGGGACTCTGCATTGCCCCAGAGCTCTTGGCTGGGTCGTGTTTATGCTGCAGATACTCCATTAGAAGGTGTATCCAAGCCTAATTCTCTGAGTAGATTGGTAAAGATACCTGTACAAGACAGTTATTTAAAACCGAACTGACAAATCCTGCCCAGTTCAGTTTTCAAAAGTCACAGCAGTTTTAAGGCAATGACAAGACCAGGTGGTTTGTGCAGAACAGCCCCAATCCTTCTCTGTTGAG
Organism: Acanthisitta chloris; assembly: GCF_000695815.1. Taxonomy (NCBI): domain Eukaryota; kingdom Metazoa; phylum Chordata; class Aves; order Passeriformes; family Acanthisittidae; genus Acanthisitta; species Acanthisitta chloris. The sequence goes on from NW_008677335.1 coordinate 2,694, forward strand.
CTTTTAGTGGAGCACAGGAAGGAAAAAAAAGGGAGAAAAGCAGAACAAAACAAACACTCTACTGGACTCTCACTACCATCACTGCGTGTAAAACTGTTTGAACACAAATGCCACCAGAGCAGCACAATTTGGTTTAAATTGAAACTCACCTGGTTTAAAGACTAAAGGATCATTTTTAAATATCTTCAGTGATTCAATCACACTTTCATATTTTTCCTTCAAGTAATACTCCTCTTGCTCAAACTCCTTGTCTCTCTTGCCAGGTTTTGAATTTCGGCTTTTCCCCTCTCCTTCATGTTCTCTCCTTGGCTTGGCAGAATCCGTTTTTTCCACCCCTTTGCCTTCTTTTTCTTTTTGCTCTTTGTCCTGAAGGGGTTTTGTCAGCTGCAGTGCTCTGTTTGCCTTTTCCTTTTCTTCTTTTACTTTTGCAACATCTTTTTCATAGTGACGAATCCCACTCAAGTGTGAAACTAACAGTCTGGTAGTAATAGTGACCTAGGCAGAAAGGAGAATGTGACAAAAAAGCAAAATTCAGCATGACACACAACAGACAAAGGTATAAGACCTTTCAATATCACACACTAAACCCAGTAAAAATCTATACATATATATGCACACACTGCATGCTGGATATAAACCTGGAGATCCAAAGGTTCCACGTGGCTTTTCTGAGCAGCAAACACCAGTACTGCACCACTGGGATGGGATGGGATGGGATGGGATGGGATGGCATGGCATGGCATGGCATGGCATGGCATGGCATGGCATGGCCTGGGGGGCCAGGCACAGGCACCTGCACCCAGCCAGCCACACACAGCAGGAACAGACCCACAGGGACTCTGAGCCACGTGAACACTTACACACCTTCTCACCCTCATAGACCTTCTCTGGAAACTCAGGGACGTATTTCTGCACTGGAGCATCTAAATCCAGCTTCCCCTCTTCCCACAGCTTGGCAACAGCCATCATGGTGAGGCACTTGCTGATACTGGCAACTCGCATGATGGTCTCTGGCTTACACACCACTCGGTTCTCCACATCAGCATAGCCCAGGCCTTGGAGAAAACAACAACACCTGCTAAGGGTTTTGCACAGACACATGCTGAATTAAATACTTGCCATTAATTACACTTACTGTCCCCTTTAAATGTTTTTCCTCAAGCTAAACTGGGATATGACATGTTGGACCATCCCAGCACCTGCTTCAATTAAGTTAATCTTATGACAGGGAAGGGATTCTGCACAAGTCCTACACACACTTCTGCTTTCACTGCTAGGTAATCTGAGACCAGAAAAAGCTATGTGATTTGAGAAAGTTTGTGATTAAGTTTCTAGCACAATCTTCTTATTAGGCCACATTACAAAAGGTACCAGAGGCTCTCAACTCACTTCTGCCACGATGAAAGAGAAATTGCAACCCATAACGAGCTTCATACCTATGTTAAAGCTAATGCAACAACAGACTGTCAGAAGAAATAGAGCAACAATCTTAATTACAACAATTTGTTCTTCAAATTCTATAAAACACTCATGAAGTATGTTGCCATTTATGCTGTCAAAAAATCCCAAACCCACTTGGGTTTTCTGGAACACCTGAAACTGTCTCTGAAAAGGGATGCATATTTTGATGGGTTTTTTAAAACATCGAAATCTATATGATATGAGCAGTGCTAACGAGCTCCACCTAAAACTAAATTGTGTATCCAGAAAAATCACTTGCAATTCCTGAAAGGATGAGACCTGTGAAATCCCAGCACCTTCCCAGTACGATCTGCACCTCAGCCCACAAATGGGAGTCACCAAACATGAGCCATTACTACTCTGACTCATGGGTAAGCTCCTGTGGAGAGAAGAGTTCCTCACCTCCTGCACACAGTTCTACCAGACTCTACAGCTCCATGTGTGTATGTTCACAAAAAATTAATGGCAGAAAGGTTCTGCAGTGTAACTGCTGAGACACACTAGCATGGTTGGGAAGTTAGCAGTTCCTGGGAATTACTGAAGTTTACCCAGGAAAGCATCACTTGATCTTCCCTAGGAATCTGTTTGTGGCCACTGCCCAGAGATGGGACATCAGCTGGCTGAAAACCCAACCTGATTAGTGTGTCTGGACTGTGCATTTTTAAGATGTTCACCAGTTCTCAACAGCACACACAGCTGCGACTCCCACATACTCACCTTCTGACCAAACTTCCTCTCCATCTACAGAAACGCCCACCAGTATACCTGGGATTCCTGCTTCGTCCTGTCAAAGCCAAAAAAGGACAAAAGACTTTTAAAAGGCTCTTTACAGTTAAAAAACACCTCCTCCCAAACGCTAACACCGTGAAAGCAATCCTACAAATACACCTGTCTACTGCTGGAGAAATTTTGTCACATCCCAGTTGGGATGAACTGGGATGAACTGCAGTGGCACTGCTGACATTTTAATCCAGCCACTGGGAAAATACATGCCTAACAGGAACAACATAAATAATTCCACTAAACCAGTGAGCAGGACATGCAGGAGAGACTGAACAGACACGAAACATGTAATAAGCAACACGCAAACTACAACACACATTGTAACCAAGCCCCGCGGCCCCGCGGCTGTGTCTGTGCCCGGCGCCTCACGCCGGACCCCACT
>NW_008677336.1:0-1068 GCF_000695815.1 Acanthisitta chloris
GGTAGTTGGGGGCGCCGTGGGAGAGCCTGGGGGTACTGGGGGGAGCCGTGGGACAGCTCTGCTCCCCACTCTTGCCTTTCTCATTGAAATGAGGAGGGCTGAGCTCCGGGAAGAGCTGACAATCGCTCGCAGCCTCCCCCAGCCGTGCGGGGCGGTGTGTGCGAGCGCCGTTCTCCCCTCTCCCCTTTCCTTTCTTGCCTTTGAATCAAAGCAGATGTCTCTCGCCTGAAAGGAGCTCAGGCCGGAGGGAAACAATGCCGAGGGATGCCAAGCTCCCCCCGAGACACCTCGAGCCGCAGACCTGGCACAGGTCTGGTGGCACTGCTGCCTTGGCACCCAGGCTGGAATTTTCACCCCCCACCTCGGCTCACTGCATCCCGTGGGATTTCTTCTCGCTGGCATCGTCGCAGGGAGGTTTTTTTTCCTCCCCTCTCCTCCCCTTTCTGGGTCTAGCAGCTCTGACCTCGGCAGATGGAGCACACGGAGGAGGCTCAGCCACGGACTCAGCCGGTATGGAGCTGCTGGAGCTTCTCCTGGGACTTTGTCCAGGCACTTGGGGAAGGGGAATTTTTGCTGTCGGGTTGGATCTGCCTCCAGGTTTCCTGGAGGAGGGCAGGGAGGAGCTGGGACGGCGGGAGGAGGCAGGACGTGGCACGGAGCTCCGTGGGTTGGAGCTCGTGGTGAGCACAAAAAGGGAGGAAAAGTGAAGTTGGGGCAGGAAAAGATTCCTCAGAGCTGTGATTCCTTCGGGTTGGGGTTGTAGAACAGAGTCCTGAGTTACTTTAGATTTGGTTAACATTTCGAGGGTGATGGGACCTGTGAAAGTGGCACTTGGGGAGGGTTTTCTTCAGCTGTTTGTGGTGGGATGTGATGGATTGTGTTGGGATGGGATGGATTGTATTGGGATGGGATGGGTTGTGTTGGGATGGGATGGATTGTGTTGGGATGGGATGGATTGTATTGGGATGGGATGGGTTGTGTTGGGATGGGATGGATTGTGTTGGGATGGGATGGATTGTGTTGGGATGGGATGGGATAGGCTGTGTTGGGATGTGATGGGCTGTGTTG
>NW_008677337.1:0-6483 GCF_000695815.1 Acanthisitta chloris
CCACAGACTTTGATCCAAGAGGTAGAGAGCCTCAGCACTGACCACAGACTTTGAATCAAGAGGTAGAGCCCCAAAACTGACCACAGACTCTGATCCAAGAGGTAGAGCCCCAGCACTGACCACAGACTTTGATCCAAGAGGTAGAGCCCCAAAACTGACCACAGACTTTGATCCAAGAGGTAGAGCCCCAAAACTGACCACAGACTCTGATCCAAGAGGTAGAGCCCCAAAACTGACCACAGACTCTGATCCAAGAGGTAGAGCCCCAAAACTGACCACAGACTTTGATCCAAGAGGTAGAGCCCCAAAACTGACCACAGACTCTGATCCAAGACATAGAGAACCCCAACACTGACCACAGACTCTGATCCAAGACACAGAGAACCCCAACACTGACCACAGACTCTGATCCAAGACACAGAGAACCCCAACACTGACCACAGACTCTGATCCAAGACACAGAGAACCCCAACACTGACCACAGACTCTGATCCAAGACACAGAGAACCCCAACACTGACCACAGACTCTGATCCAAGACACAGAGAACCCCAACACTGACCACAGACTCTGATCCAAGACATAGAGAACCCCAACACCGACCACAGACTCCTGGTCCCATGGGCATTTCTGCTCAGTGCAGTTGCTGGGGCCTTGTTGCATGAACTCAGGCTGAGGTATCTAAGACTTGAGTTTCAAAGGTTCTCAGCAGCTTTGGAATTAGGTGATTAGTCTTTCTTGTTTGTTTCAACATTGATAAAACCCAGAGCACCTTATTTGCCTCACACCTCTTTGCTTCATACAGACTTAGAGCTTCATTGAGCTCCTTTCTCTCCTTTGTGAAGAGCCTTTAGGTAAACACACTTGTTCCCTGCAGCGTTCTGCTGAGAGCTCAGAGTGTCATCCCTCTTGCTTTAGAGCACAAATCCTGCTGGAGTACACATCATGCTGAATATGTTGTTTTTCTTTTGTAAGAAGCCGTGGCTGTAACACCACCAGGGACTGTTAAACAGCTGGCACCTTTCATTCCCTGCATAACGAGTTTGGGAAGCAGCTGATGTCATCTCTGCAGCCTGTGAAATGCTCCTGGTTCCTTTGGGATGGGAAGGCAGAGAGGTGTGATTATCCACTCCAGAGCTTAACTGTGTTCAGCTCCATCTATTAAACATCAGTGTCAGCTCTCTTTTCTCAAGTGCACTTCCATGTGAGCATCCCTTACCTCTGCTCTCTCCCAACCAGGTCCCGTGGCCAACCCCATGCACTCCACAGGAGCTCCTGGAGCCATGATCCATGTCCAGGCCAGTCTGCCACAGGGAATCCTGGGACTCAACTCTCTTTCAACACATGGAGCCAATGTAAGAGCAGGACTCGATGGTTATTGCCACAGCTCTTGGGAAAGGCTGTTGGTAACTCAGGAGTATGTTGTGTCTCTCTCACAGATGAGCCAGTTTGCCGTGGGTGGGCAGCCACCTCCTGCTCTCCAGACACAGCAACAGCTCTTTCCTCCTCCTCCTCACTCACAGCAGGTCTTTGCCCTAGCCCAGAACACCCAACAGGTACTGTTAGTTGCTTGTTTGTGTCTTGAAATACCTGCCAAGTTCATATCTATGAACATCTATGCAGTGACAGGGTAAAGGGGAACAGATTCAAATTGAAGGAGGGGAAATTTTGGTTAGATCTTGGGCAGAAGTTTTGCCTGTGAGGGTGGTGAGACACTGTCCCAGGTTGCCCAGGGAGGCTGTGGCTGCCCCAGCCCTGGCAGTGTTCACAGCCAGGTTGGATGAGCCTTGAGCAACCTGCTCTGGTGGGAGGTGTCCCTGCCCAGGGCAGGAGTTGGGGCTGGATGATCTCTAAGCTCCATCCCAACCCCTAAAACTCTATGATCTAGAACTCATTTGAAAAAAAGAACACAATATCCCTAACCCTACACCTCCAGGGACATTTCCCATGTAACATCTTCCTTCTCTTCCTTCTGCACACAGTGTAACCCAGGAGCAATGTACAACTCATCCTATGGGGCTCAGCCACACTTCTCCCAGCCTCGCCTGACTCCTCACTCTGCCCAGGAGCTGCACCCAAAGCATTACCCCAAGCCCATCTATTCCTACAGGTGAGTGGGGAGAGACAGCACGTTGCCTGCAGCCTGCCCTGGAGGACTGGGACACTGCAGGGGTGGCACCATGGGAGTGTTTGGTTCCTTTTGAGGGAGCAAATATCCCACCACCCACCCAGGAGTGCTGGGGAAGCCTCTGAAGAGCAGCAGGAGTGAACAAGCAAACTAGTTCCTGGATGTCAGTGTAAAGGTGGAGGAATAGCAGAGAAGAGTGAGATCTGAGGGTCACAGAGTGACTTCAGAGCTCTTGGAAACTGTAATCTCAAGGTCAGCAGCTGGTTGGGACTAGAGAGATGGGGCTGAGGTTGCTGGAGCAGAAGAGAGCCTGGAGTGACAGGACAAGGGGGAATGGCTTTAAACTGACAGAGGGGAGAGTTAGATTAGATATTGGGAAGGAATTCCTCTCTGTGAGGTGCTGAGGCACTGGCACAGGTTGCCCAGAGCAGCTGTGGCTGCTCCATCCCTGCGAGTGTTCCAGGCCAGGTTGGAGCAACCTGGACTAGTGGAAGGTGTCCCAGCCCATGGAGTTGAGATTATCTTTAAGGTCCTTCCAACCCAACCCAACTCATTCCACAATGACTGAGTTATTTGCTGCATCCCCTGTCCCACAGCTGCCTGATTGCCATGGCCCTGAAGAACAGCAAGACTGGGAGTCTCCCTGTGAGCGAGATCTACAGCTTCATGAAGGAGCACTTCCCCTACTTCAAGGTACATGCAGAGCTGAAGGGTGGAAGGGCAACATCACAAGCACTTTGCTGCTGGCTGGTGTCACTAACACCCTCGTGCACCTTTCAGACAGCCCCTGATGGCTGGAAGAACTCTGTGCGCCACAACCTGTCCCTCAACAAGTGCTTTGAGAAGGTGGAGAACAAGCTGAGCGGGACCTCTCGCAAGGGTTGTCTGTGGGCACTCAACCCTGCCAAGATCGACAAGATGGAAGAGGAGATGCAGAAGTGGAAGAGGAAGGACTTGGCTGCCATTCACAGGAGCATGGCCAACCCAGGTAGGGCTTATCTCACCCCATCCCTCACATCCACAGCCTTCCCTGAGGACTTCTCTGCCTCCAGGGTTGTGATTTATAGTGGGTTTTACCTGCTGCTCTGCAAAACTCTCTCTTCAGCAACACTTTCTCACTCTGCTTTGTAATGGCACAGGTTTTTGAGGTTTTCAGGAGTTCAGTATTGCCCAAATCAATGGAGTTTTTGCTGTAAAATTGGTAACATATAACCAGTGGTAAATTACATTCTCCTTTGCTTAAAAGCCTAAGTGCCACTGAAACTGTCAGGAGTGTCTTGTTTGAATCTTTTATGAGAGACAAGCAGAATTCAGTGTGTCCTTATGAGCAAAGACCTACTGAGGACACTTAGTTCTGCACCTGTGGCTCATCTGCCACTGGGGGTGGCTTGGATGCTCTATCATGATCATTTCTGTAGCTCATTTCTTTAGATCATTCCTTCGAGGTAGCCATGGAAGTGGCCTAGGGTAAGGGCTAAGGGCAGGGAATTTGTTGGCATTTCTTTGCTCCCTGCAGAGTCTTCTGTGCTGCATCTCCCACAGTGACAGTCACTGCTTCCTCACTCCTGTGGCAGAAGCATCTGGCTGTGCTCACCTGTGAAACACTTTGACCATCCCCTGCTCCAACCAAGGGTTTAACCTGTCTCTTTTCCTCCCTGGGAATGGGCACTGGTTGTGCAGAGGAGCTGGACAAGCTGATCACGGACAGACCCGAGAGCTGCAGGAGACCCAGCAAGCACACAGAGCCTGAGGGGCCCACCCTGAGCCACATGGGCACAGCCCAGGGCAGGATGTCCCTGTCCCAGCTGCAGCCTCAGCCCATCATGACACTGTCCCTGCAGTCCCTGCACCACCAGCTCCAGGCCCAGGCTCGCATCGCCCCCAACTCCCCTGCACCTGCACAGACACCTCCTCTGCACACCCTGCCCGACCTGAGCCACAGCCCCGTGCCCCCTCACCCCCTGGGACGTGCTCCTCCAGACTTCATCAATGTCACAGCAGACATGAACACCGAGGTGGATGCTCTGGACCCAAGCATTATGGATTTTGCATTGCAAGGTATGGGGAGGAGGCACCGGGGGAGGGCAGGGAATGGGTTGTGGGGTTGTGTAGTCACTGAACAGACACCCCAAGGTCCTCAGCTGGATGTTTGGGGTGGGATGGGACTGGGCTAAGAATTGGGGCTGGGTGCAGTGTGACTCCCCTGGGGTTCCTCAGTGGCTTTTGTCCCTGTGCCAGGTAGAACAGCAAACCACCTTCATGGCCCAAGTGCAGAAGACCTAAGCAGGGATGTCCAACCAGCTGGAGCCAGGTTGGATGAATCTTTGAGCAACCTGGTCTAGTGGGGAGGTGTCCCTGCCCAGGGCAGGGGGTTGGGACTGGGTGGGGGCTCTAAGGGCCATTCCAACCCTTGAAATTCTGTGAGCTGGGACACCACATCTCACAGGAAACCAGAGCTCTGCCTTGGTGTTCCCCTTCTGTGCAGGGAGAACTTCCCTGGCTTGTGGCAAGGCCTGGTGTGCCCCCTGAGTCCCTGGTTAGCACAGGTAGAGAGGTGCTGCCTGGAAAGGTGTGGAACCAGAGGATTTATGGGGGACAGACACCCAAAGCAGGGGGTAAGCCCTTCAGTGGCAGACTGACCCCTGCACAGAGCTGTGTGGGATGTGTTGCTGTGACCAGCATGGAATCTGTTCCAGGTAACATATGGGAGGAGATGAAAGATGAAAGCTTCAGCCTTGACACCCTGGGTGCCTTCAACAACTCCCCTCTGCACCTCTCAGACTGTGACCTGGGCACCCCTGGCCTCACCCCAGTGTCCAGTGGCAGTGACCACTCCTTCTCAGACTTGCAGGTCACTGGTCTCTACACCACCTACACCACCCTGGACAACGTGGCAGCTGCTCAGTACATGAATCCCCAAGGCAACAAACCCATTCCTCTGCTCTGAGCTTTGCACCAGCCCACGGGTTCCTCCCAAGGGGTAGAGTCCAACCTGACACCCTCTACTCTGAGCTTTGCACCAGCCCACAGGTTCCTCCCAAGGGGTAGAGTCCAACCTGACAGCAGTAAGAGCTTCTCCTGCAGACACATGGGACATGTTGGCTATTGACAGCCTGTGAGGCTGAAATAAATTAAGCTGTGACTGGTACAACCACTTTCTCCCATGGCAAGAACAAGGAAGGGGCATGGACACTTGTGTTGCCAGGCTGGGGAGCTCTGCAGAAAGAGCTGGAAGGCATCAAGCAGTAGGAACATTCACTGGAATGGAGCTGGGAATAACCCAGCTAGGATATATTTAACCTACACTATGTTCTGGTGTAGCTCTTTGGTCACCACTTTCAACACAAGGTAATGAGCTGCTCAGCACCAAGTTGGAGCCCAAAATGGATCAAGAACCACGTGTATCATTTCTTCCTGAATTTGCCAAATGACTGTTGCCATGAGGACAGAGTTTGTCCTCATGTGCACAAAGACCACACACAGCCCTGGAGACATTTGCACCACTAACCCTTTCCTGACATTAACTATTGTTAATTTATTGTTAGGAGGTAGGAAAAAAAAAAGGAGCAAAAAAGTACTGAAAGTGAGCACTCAAACCCAGAGCAGAACTGTTGTGTCTAGGCTTAAAGACAAAGTCCTCAGCCCTGCAGGAACTGTCACTGCTGAACTGTTAAACTTGTCACTGGTTAGAAGATTTTAGGAGCTAAGCCTATTTTTTAGGAGTTTTGAAAGAAACTAGTTTGGTTTCTAGCCTTGTGTATTGTGCTTCTGTCTGTTCTTGTGCTAGGCAGTGTTGCTGTTTGTAAATTTATTTATATTTATTGCTATGAAGAGAAGAATGACGTGAGCCAAGCCCTGCTGGAGGGTCCCAAGGCTGCAGTAACCTGCTCCAGCCCCTCGAGGAGTCACTGTCAGAAACACAACCCCCGAACTGCTGGTTTTACACCACATTTTGCTAATGAAGCACTTTTGATACTGTGAAACTCCTGTTTTTGTAAAGAACTCACAGACCAAATATTGTCGCTGTACCGTTGTTCAGAGAAAGTCTTCCCTAATTAACCAAGAAAAACTGATTCCAATGTAGCTTTGTTTAGATTTCCAAGCCCTGCTCTGTCCTTGGTAACATCCACTGCAAAAAAAAAAACAAAACCCTGGGATGAAGCATCTCAAAATCAGTTGGAATTGAGCATTTAATCTACTTATACCTCTGTGACCACGAAGTGATATTTATATCTTGGGGTTTTGTCTGTTCCTGTGCATCAATAGAGTTTCCTGGTGTTGGATCCAGGTGCTCAGAGGTTTCTCTCTCCCACATACCCACCCATGGCTAAACCTGGAGGGTGCAGGATCCTGGAG
>NW_008677338.1:0-2669 GCF_000695815.1 Acanthisitta chloris
ACTTTGAACCAGACTTTTGAGCAGGCCCAAGTCTGCTCTTCAGAAGTCCAGAGTATAAGTTTTATTGATGGCCCTTCTTGCATCCCTGAGTATCAAAAACTCTATAATTTAATGGTTGCTTTGCCCCAAATGGCCCTCCAACCACCACATCTCCCACCAGTCCTTCTCTTTTTGCCAGCAGCAGGTCTAGCAGGGCCCCACCCCTAGTAGGCTCATCTACCAGGTGAAGTAGAAAATTATCCTTTATGCACTTCAGGAACCTCTTAGACTGCCTTTTCTCTGCTGTATTGAATTTCCAGCAGACATCTGGCAGGTTAAAGTCACCCACAAGAAAAAGGGCTGGTGATTTCGAGACCTCCGCCAGCTGCCTGTAGAATAAATCATCACCCTCATCGTCCTGATTGAGTGGTCTGTAACAGGCTCCCACCAAGATGTAAGCCTTGTTAACCTTCCCCCAGATTCTGATCCACAGGCACTCAACCTTGTGGTTACTGAATACATCGTTTATTAGTTGTTGGGGTCCTTGCAAGGGACGGACTACAGCACACCATTATGATGCTCTGATAGCCAACTTTATTTAGGGCACCTAACAGTATTCATAGTAAAAAGTCTCCCGTACATGCAGCTACACGCTGATCACACAACTTTGGATTGGTTGTTCAACTTGTTAGTGCATACAATTCTTACTTATGATAGGTTACAAGTTTAAGCTGCATTCCGCTTTCACATCCTGGGAAACTGATAGCAAGAAATACACAGTGTCTATGAGAATCTAAATAACAGCACTATTCTTAGCTTGTTAGCAAAACGACTTATCTATAAGGCAGTAAAACTAAAACCAAACCTAAAAACTCTGGCAGCAGGAGAGAACAAGACCATTATAAAGTGTTGGATTGAAGACACAGGAATGCGTGAAGATAGAAACAAGGTCAGCACGACCTATTTTGTGTGTCTTGTTTTTAATTGCTTAAGCATTCCTTTAACCGTTGCTCAAGTTACAGCTCCTCTGCTAGCCAGGCCCCAACAATTACTAATTTCTAGAAAACTACTTGTCTCCTTTCATACTGTTGTTTTTATCAATACTAATGAAAATCAAATATTAAATGAATTAATGAAATTCAATATTAACTGAATGAATAAACATCAAGGATGATTTTTTTGCTTTTCAATTTCTGTAGTGAGCCTAATGAGAAGACCTCAGGGAGTCAGTGATCCACATAACCGTTAACCTGAGTAGGCCCAGGTCTGTGCTGTGTTGTGCTGCATGTACAGCTTGAACCTCCAGGTCTGTGTTGTGTTGCACATATCCCTTGGCCGCAGGATAACTTCAACCTGCTTTTGCAACAGAGGAGCCTGCAGGCAGCTCCTGTTTGGTACCAGGCTTTGCCTTTGTCTAAAGCTGAGGCAACAAGTTTTCATATAAACATCATTTTGTTGGACAGTAGAAATTATGAGTAGAGTTGTTTTCTTGTAAGAGAATCCAATAAGAGCTTTGAAGAACAAAATGGGGAACTTTTGAATGGTTGGGATCAGCACAGTGCACTATACCCTGATCAGAGATCTGATGCTGCACAAATTGGAGTTCCCAGCATTTGAAGAGTTGTAAAATTATCTATACTGTCTACAATGTCGTCTTGTTTTTAGTGTTAGCTCTAATGCATAGCATTTTAAATGATATTTAACAGAGTGTGAGAACCTTTCTTACTGCGATCAAAATGAACCAGCATCTCCTGGTGCAAACAAGCATCTCCTAACAAAAGCATCTTAAAATAGATTGTTAGAAAGCTTCAACTATAGTTGGAGTGACATAATCAGGGTCATCCCCAGATGAGAGAAAATTTGGTTTGCTACAAAGGTACATTGTGACTAAGGTTTTTCAAATCCATCTGCCACATGAATATTATGCCACATTGCTTTCTCTAGAGGAAGATGTGCCAAGAAGGCCAGCTCTCCAACTTTCACAATGACAGTGATGATAAGAAAATTGAGCAGAGCTTGAGTCTATGCCCTCTTGTCCTACTGCTAGATGCCTGCAACTTCCAGCACCAGATCCAGATGCCTCTTAAACACCTCCAGGGATGGTGACTCCAGTGCCTGACAACCCTAACAGTGAAGAATTTTTTTGAAGAATTTTCTAATATCTAATTTGAATCTCCCCTCTCAGCTTACTGTCATTCTCTCTAGTCCCCTCACTGCAGGCATGGCAGATGAGACCATCCCCCATCTCTTTACAACCCCCTTTCAGGGATTTACCCATTTCCTGGAAAGCAGGGCTTCATCATACATGAGAGTTACTAGGGCAGACAGATATCATAACATCCTCCTTCCGCACACTTTTTATTGCTGGGAATGACGCTCAGCTTACTGTCATTCTCTCTAGTCCCCTCACTGCAGGCATGGCAGATGAGACCATCCCCCATCTCTTTACAACCCCCTTTCAGGGATTTACCCATTTCCTGGAAAGCAGGGCTTCATCATACATGAGAGTTACTAGGGCAGACAGATATCATAACATCCTCCTTCCGCACACTTTTTATTGCTGGGAATGACGCCATACGGTATGGAATATCCCTTTGGTGAGTTGGGGTCACCTGTCCCAGCTGTGTCTCCTCCCAATTTCCCATACACCCTGTGGGAGAATGCCTGATTGCTAATGGACATGTGAGCAA
>NW_008677339.1:0-1239 GCF_000695815.1 Acanthisitta chloris
ATTTCAGTTGCCATCAGAACCACATGGCACAGCTCCTCTGGGTGATGCCACTCAGGTGATCCAGAAGGGATGGAGGTGGTACCAAAAGTGCTTCATTCCCATGGGCACAGAGGCCAAAAGCTTCCTGCCTGACATTGTGCTCCCCCAGCAGCACCTCTGAGGTTCAGTGTGTCCTCTCAGATCTCCCATGCAGGATCTGCAGGCTCTGGGCCATCTCAGATGCTCCAAAGTTGCTGCTGCTCTGTCATTGCTGCTGGTTGGGAATGTACAACTCAGCAAAGCAGAGATTTGCCCATGATACTCTGTCCTGGCCCCACTCCCCAGACTCAGCTCCTTCCTGCATGCCAAGTGCCAAAAAATGCTTCTATTTTTAGCTTTGAGGTGTTGGCAAGGCATGCAGAGTTTGGATCTGCATTACAAGCAGGTAATAGCACAGCTCCTAATCCTGGGCCTTCAGTCCATCCTGCCATCCCAAGCCTTGCAGACCTTGGTGCTCAATCTCAAGCCCTGCTCAGCTGTCAGCCAAGCTCCAGAACGTGGAGAAATTGGAGGAATAGGGAAGTTTTTCCAGGATGAAGGATCGAGAGAGCTTTACATGGGCTGTGTTCAATAATGTCTGTGGTTAAGGTCTGCAGTGCTTATTCTATCAATTTCCTCCTTTCTTCCCCTCTGAATCTGATTTTCAAGCAGGGAAAAATCTTTTTCAAGGTCATAGGGAGGTTATGTTTTAAGCCTTTTGCAGTGCATAGCTCCAGGCTAGGTTAAAATTCCCTTAATGATCAGAGCTCATCCTGACTGGGATCATTTCTTCTGCTATCTTCATCTCACACCTTCCTGCATCCTCTTAGAGCTCTGATGCTGCTAACATGCCATGACACCCAGGGCAGGAGACACTTTTTTCTGGGCTTGTGTATTTTTTAACCTACAGTAGTGATTTGTTGTCTCATTTTTGTCTTCCTCCCTCTGTTTTCTTGTGGCTTCTAGTTGACAGCAAAGAGCTGCTCAGCTCTGCAGTCAGGATCCTGGTGAACACACAGCAATTCTCTATTCCAGGGGAAACTGGAGACATTCTCAGTGTGTTAGGAACATCCAGCCCTTTTTTTTCCTGCCTAACAGATCCATTTGCACTGGCTCATGATGTGCCACCTGTGTCAGCTCTCTGGAGCTCAGTGTGTTAGGAACATCCAGCCCTTTTTTTCCATTTGCACTGGTTCATGATGTGCCACCTGTGTCAGCTCT
>NW_008677340.1:0-1301 GCF_000695815.1 Acanthisitta chloris
CTTGGAGGTCTCTCCCAACCAGGTTGACCCTACCATTCCATCTCTGTCCCCATGTCACCTCCCAGGGCTGACGACGGAGCAGATGCTTCGGAAGGACCTCAAAGTCATCTCCAGTGACGAGTTGCTCCTTGGCATCAGTGGCATCTACGTAGATCTGGAAGTGAGACTCGGTGGGCCCCAAACTGAAGCAAAGAGTGGCACATTGAGGTGCCAACCACGGTGACACCACCATCTTTTCCCCTCTCCAGACCTTCCTGCTCCGTCCTAACTTGCTGCAGGACCTGGAAACTTTCTGCCAGGCTCGTGGCTACTCAGCCTTGGTGGCCATGACCGTGTCCTTCAACGAGCGCCACGAACCCTCTCGCCAACTCGGGGTCTACAGCCAGAACCAAACCCTGCGTGGCACAGTGAGTTAAGGGCACCCCCATGCCAAGGCTTGGCATCTCCAGGAACATCTCAACCCCCCCAAAACCTCCTGATGTGCCACCACCTTCGCTCCCTCCTAGGTGTGTCGGGCGCTGGAGGAGGCCACGACGCCATCTTTGCACCTCCAACCTCTGCCGAGCCCGTGGTCCTGCGTGGCTGCCTATGCCCAGGGCAATGCCTTGGCATCACGGAAGAAGGTCCTGCCCATCCTGAGGGCAGCTCTGGGGGGTTTGGGTACTGCTGGGGGCTCTGAGGATGAGGTGGTCCCACCCCCCACCCCCATGAACAGTTTGGTGGAGGAATGTCCACTCGCCCAGGCCGTGCCCCCGTTGTGCCCTCAGGATGTCCTGGACAGGGTCAGTCGCATGGCAGCAGGACAAGCCTTTGGCTCTCCAAAAAAAGAGTGAATTTTGGGGTTTGGGGGAGAAATTGGGGACTCTGAGCAGGTCCCAGGGAGGTGGCCACACATGGAAGAGGTTGGTAGAACTCAACTCTTGCTCCTTCTTGTGGTTTGTGCCCCCGACGGGTTCCCCATGCCCCAGGTGCCCCCCAGGGTGGGTTTTGGGGGGTAGTGGCACCCACAAAATCAATGCACTAAGTGAGTGGGAGGTGAAGAAATTCTTGGTGATCTTCATCTCCTGGAGAAGGTTGGGGAAGGTCTCACCTGGTGGATCTGCCCACAAAACCAGCCCAGGATTTACCCACCCTCCTTTGCCAAGGATTAAATTGCCCTTTTCTTCCATTTTTTGCCTCTTGTTTTTTATTCTGGGATGGCACAGGAGCAACAGAGTTTAATCCCAGTTTTGCTCCAAAATTTTGGGGTTTAATCCCAGTTTTACTCCAAAATATTGGGGTTTAATCCTAGTTTGGCACCA
>NW_008677341.1:0-13766 GCF_000695815.1 Acanthisitta chloris
CGTGTGCCGGGCCGGGCTGCGGCCGCAGCTGTCCCCGTGGGCCCAGCGCGCCGCTGGGTTTGGTTCGCAGTGCTCGTCTGAAGGAGTTAGTGCACTAATCGCCTTCCCTGGGTGTCTGAGGCACATATCACAGCACAAAACATCATGTCCCTCTGTCTAACGTTGCACGGGTGGATTTTGTGGTGGAAAACAAACACTAGGTGCTAGAGGATGAGGAGGAGACAAGCAGAGGTGGAATAGGTTGGTCAGTGTGGATTGGTGAACAAGACTAGGGACAAGCAAACGCCCCAGAGGGAAGGGCAATGACTCGAGGTGGAGTTACCCTCTCCCCCAATGCATTGGGGTCTGAACTCCTCAGGAACATTCATTTAGTTCGAGAGGACACTGTTGCTGCCTCTTTAAAGGTAGTGATGCCATAGCTAAAGTAGAAATCCTGTCATTAAAGCTCACTGTCTTTGCTTGGATAAAACTGTATTCATAGCACTGATGATCAGCATAAAACAACTCCACGGTGAGACAGACAAATTTCAGTCAAGCTCACTAATTAGGAACTCCAGAGATGAAATGGAAATCTGCCTCCTCGTGACTCCTGTGGGGAGTGACCTGTGGTGCTGGTGGTGGGAGGGATGGGCAGGACTGATGGTGGTCTCCTGAGCCACATGTCCAGCAGAGCACATCTTGCTGCTGGTGTAGTGTTGCTGTGATTTTAATTGTTCCAATTAAAGCTGTGAGGTAAATGTGTCACTGTGGTATGTAAGGGATTGTGTGTGGGAGGATTACTAGAGAGGAGCAATACAGACATTGCAGAGTTACTCTGCAGTAAGTTTTGCATTTGAATTAGCTCCCACCCTGATCTGAGCTGCTTTGACAAGGAGGACAAACCCTCTGGCTTTGCACAGCCTTTTGTCTTTCTATAGAAGTGTTTTGTTTTGAGGTTTTCCTTTGGTAATGAGTGTTTGGTTTTTAGACCAGCCTTGGCTCTTCAGTACACTCTGAATCTTTTATTGACAGTTCTGTGGCAGGAGCAGGTTTCTGGGCTGTCACTGACAGCACTTTTCAAGCAAAACCAAACTCCTGTTGTCCACAGAGGGCAGGAGATTGTCCTTTGGCCACACCTGGTTGGTGTGAGTCCCTCCTGGGAGTCCTGGGTCTGTGAGTGGAGCAGTATCAGTGAGCTGTAGCTGGAGAAGTGGCTGCTGTGCCTGGCTGACCACACCTGTGAGGTGTTGTGGGGAGGAGCTGTTGTGTGGCTGCTGTGGGATCAGGCTGTACATGTGGGTAGTTTGTAGACAGATGTTCTGGTCTCTCGTTGTAACAAAACTCCCCGTGGGTTTTAGGTTCTGCCAAAATGGAGCTGAGTGATGCCAATTTACAAACCTTGACGGAGTATCTGAAGAAAACACTAGATCCAGATCCTGCCATAAGGCGTCCTGGTAAGTGATTCCTGGGAGTGACCAGAGCAGAGCCGTTAGCTCTCGGCCCTTCTGTCTGTGTGGTGAAAGCTTCAGTGGGTGTTTATGCAATGACCTCTTTGCTGAAGTTCTGGGTACCTTTCTAAAGCAACCCCTGAAAAACTAATGAGGGATGAATATGAATTACTTTATTGACTTTTTGTGGGTTTATTTCCCTGTATTCTTATTGTGTTTTGTACTGTTGTTGTTTAAAACAGTGCTGCTGTTCACAATAGCCAGGATTTATTGTGGTTATGGCTTTCAGAAGTGGTGAAGAGGCAATGTTTTCCCATCCTGCTGGGAAGTGAGAGCTGTTGTTGGTAGCAGGAGTGTTAGATAGCTCAGGAGAGACTCTGCAGTGCCTGTGAGTCAGACTCGTCCTGTGAAGCTCTGGGGAGGAGTTTGTGTGGTGGTTATTTTGCACAGACCCTGGAGGAGTCATAGGACTTCCACCAGGGGCAGAAGTTGAGGCTTTGCTAACCCTAGTGCGCTCTCTTACAGCGGAGAAGTTCCTTGAGTCAGTGGAGGGAAGCCAGAACTATCCCTTGTTGCTGCTGACGCTGCTGGAGAAGTCACAGGAGAATGTCATCAAAGTCTGTGCATCTGTAACGTTCAAGAACTACATCAAAAGGAACTGGAGAATTGTAGGTATCCCAGTGAGCAGCTGTGCTAAGACTTAATCCTCCTTTTAGTGTCCAGTGAGATCTCCTGCTGTAACCCTGAGCAGTGTGTGTGTCTGTGCTCTGGGACTGGCAGTGGATCATTTGGAGAACAAACACCAGGTGTAACTTACTGCTGAGGGACTAAGTCCAGGGCCCTTGGAGTCCATTCTACCAGAGCACTAGAGCTGGGTGATGAAATGATGGGCAGGTGATTTTCTCTAATCTGATATACATGTTTTGCAGAAGCACAGTATTTAAAGCTGGTTTAGCCAACCCGGACGATTTGCAGCAGAGTGGCTGTGAGGTGCCTATAGACAGGAGCCCGTGGGGTGTCTCTCCTCAGGGGGTGACACACACCTTCACCAGCCCTGCAGCTCTTTCAGGAGTGCTCTGTGGGGCACTTCAGTGTGGAGCCCCTGGCAGCTGAACACGGGAGCGTTTGCAGGCATCAAATACAAGTATTACCATTTAATCCCATCTTATATTGGTTTTGAAGAGGTCAGGAATATTTTTGGTTCAGAGCTTTCAGCATTCTTGAGGCTTGTTTGATGGCAGAAAGTATTGCATTTGAGAGCTGAACTTCTTGCATGATGAGTGGTTTTAATTGATATTGGTTATGCTTTGTCTCACTGAAAGTGCTGTTTGTATCTGTTTGAAAAACAGCAGATGTATAATGTTTCTTTCCTACAGAGAAACTGAAATATTTATCTTCCCATCTCAGCTGGCACCTATTTCCACTGTGCAGTGATTCCTGCCCTTCCCCTCACTAGCATTAAGGAGCCACAGCAGCCCTGGGTCTGGCTGTGTTCAGTAACATCAGCACATTCAGCCTGGCATGACATTGCTAGAGCTTTGTTTCTGTGATACTATGTCTATCTAACTGCCTCCAGCCCTGCTCTGGGCAGCCTGTTCTAATGCTTTTGATGAATAAATGTTCCCTAATGTCCAATCTAAACCTGCCCTGGTGTTACCTGAGGCCCTTTCCTCTTGTCCTCAGCAGTGCCAGCGCAGGGGACGGGCACTGCCCTGGGCCCGTGGCCACACCACGAGAACTACTCTTGAGGTGCTTAAGTCTTTTAATTGCTGGGTGGTATTTAGGTGTCTGACCTTGAGTGCTGCCATCACAGATAATGTGACTGTCACTGGCTGGGGACAAACTGCCTCTGGATTATTTTATTTCCTTAGCAGCAACTTTGTAATTTCCTGGCACCTGGCACTGCTGACTGACTGGACTGGGAACTGATTGATGTTTCGAACTGTTTGGATAACTCTGAAAGCTTTGACTGTGTAACCTGCACCTTCCTGTACAGCTTCTAGCCTGTATGGCTTGGGGCAGCTGCACAAAATACACCTGTGAGGCTGGCAGAGATGCTGCTCGGTGTGGGGCAAGAGGAGACCTGGTTAAACGTGGGTGTGTTATTGCCATGTGCACCCACCCTCACTGCTGCTGCACTGCTGACCTGAGCAGTCACCCTCAGGGGAGGAGAAAAGCTACTTCAGAGTTTTACAGAAAGGCATAATTTCTTTCACCTTCTTCAGGTACTGTTGCTCCAGACTGGCTGTGGGCAGTGTCCCTAACAGCTCTGCTTCTTGGGTGCTTTCTTCATCAGCGTGGTAGTTGATTTCTGAAATGCTGATCGTGCTTTGTTGTCTGGAGCATACTGATCTGCACAGGACTTAATTTTTGCTTTCCTTTCAGGTTGAGGACGAACCAAACAAAATATGTGAATCAGACAGGATAGCCATCAAAGCCAACATAGTGCCCTTGATGCTTAGCAGCCCAGAACAAATTCAAAAGCAGGTAAGATGTCGATTTCTGGTTGCATGCATGAGACTTTGGGAATATTCCAAGCATGTCTAGAGGCTGTGGTTACTGGCAGAGCTCAGCTCCCTTACCAGTGAGATTATCCTGATCCCAGTAACTTGGAGTATATTGTTATAGCTACTTCTGCCTACTTTAATTTTTTTCAGACAATTGCCCTGTAATCTTACGGCTAAGTTCCAGCATTAAGCAGTTAAACAGTAATTCTGGAAAGTGAGGCTGTGCACCCTGAGCGGAGTGAGCTGTGTGTGTGTGTGTGGTGAGCTGTAGGTGGTGCTTGACCCACTGGTTTCTGGCAGGGATCGCAGCACTTGGGTGGCACCTCTGCTGTGCTCTGCCACCCAACAGTCCCTTCCCTTCGCAGCTCAGCGATGCCATCAGCATCATTGGCCGGGAGGACTTCCCCCAGAAGTGGCCTGACCTGCTGACAGAGATGGTGAATCGCTTCCAGAGCGGAGACTTCCACGTCATCAACGGCGTCCTGCGCACGGCGCACTCGCTGTTCAAAAGGTGCTGGGGCCAGGGGCTGTGCAGCCTGGCTTCACCCTCGCGGTGGCTGCTGCACTCAGCTTTGGAGGGTTTGACTTCGTGCCTTTGAGTGGCTGTCAAATTGCACACCTGACATGGCTTCCAACTATATTGTTTAATTCTTGTTTGCCTGACAGTATTTGTGTCAAGGTTCAGCACAAAAATAGTTCTGTGTAAGTTAATTTGGTAATAAATGTGAAGACTGTTTTCTAGTTCCTGTGTTTCTCCTTCACTTGTCAGGTACCGCCATGAATTTAAATCAAATGAGTTATGGACAGAGATCAAACTTGTTCTGGATTCCTTTGCTTCACCCTTGACAAATCTCTTTAAGGTATTTCTTGTTAAATCATTTCTAAAATAAGTTTAATATTCTGAATTGCTTGTTGTGAATTCCTGTAAAATTAAAGCTTAAGAATAGTTGTTTTGAAACTGTCAATGAGGTTCAAACTCAAGTCAAGAAGTGAGACCTAACAGGGTCGATGAGAGGAAAAATAACTGTATTTTCTGGTTAAAAGATGTTCCCTGACACTTTTCAGGACCTGTTGTTGATCTGATTTTGTACCTGAATGAATCTTGCATCTTTTTCTAGGCAACTATTGAGCTCTGCAGCACACATGCAAATGATGCCAGTGCCCTGAAGGTTCTCTTCTCTTCTCTCATTCTAATTGCAAAGCTGTTCTACAGTTTAAATTTTCAGGTGAATCTCCTTCTTCTTCTAATAGTTCTGCTTTGGTCCCATAAGGCTGTTATGCTCTTCTTACTGAGCTCATTTGAGGCAGCCTTTAAGGCTTTCATGGCAAAAATAGAAGTGCATCAATACTGGAGTAAAGGCAGATGAAGGATGGGGTTAATGAACACGTTAGCTTGGCCCTATCTAAACACAAGTTCAGGAGAGTCTGAGCTGGTGTCACAGCAAGGAGCTGTTGTATGGGTGGCTCTGAAGAGCAGCTGGGGAAGGCAGGGGTCAAATGCCTGAGTCTGTGCTCACTGTGCTCCTCTACAAACGTGTCTGTACCGACAGGAGCTCAGTGGTGCAGGTGAAAGTCCTCACATGCAGTAGCTCTGTAGCAGCAAATAATTCTGGTAGCAGTGTGGGGTGTTTGGGTTTGGAACCAGACCTGAACTTCACACGCTATCGAGTAAGTGTGCTAGATGGAAAGTGGCACAAAGCTCCTTCGCTGAGGTGACATCTATTCAGTGTCTCAACACGAACACGAATCTGTGAAGTGTGATCCTGCCTGGGTCCCTTGGGCTGTTCTTCCACAGGGGGAAAGAGCAAGCTGGAGTTAAAAGGCACTTGTGCTCTCTGAGAGTAAGAGGCAGTGAGGTTCGTGCTTTATAAAACTGATCTGTTTAGGGTCTAAGAAATTGTTGGTTTGGAAATGATTGTATTCCAGAGCCTCTGCCAGGAGGATTTTCGTTTGGGAGGAGGAGGTGCTGTTCCTCCTTGAAGCTTGTTTGTTTGTTATTGTCCCTTGGTAGATTACAAGGTGGAGGCACTCCTGACAGTGTAGGTGTTATCTAAGCAGTGCAATCAGAAAGTAGAATGTAGATTTATGCTTTTCCTTTACAGGATCTTCCTGAGTTTTTTGAAGATAACATGGAAACATGGATGACAAATTTTCATAGTCTTTTAACTTTAGATAACAAACTCTTGCAGACTGATGTAAGTACTGCAGAAATGTGGTGGTTTCCCTCTGTAGGGGAGAGGTTTGGCTGAGAACTTGGGTCTAACTCTGAACACTGCAATGTTTTCTTTGTTGGGCAAACAGGAGTGGAATAGCTATAAGAAAATGAGGTTTAAGAGAAACTGTTCTGTGGTCTAAGGAGCTGGAGGTCCAGCTCTTGAAGTTGTATGTCAGTTACATGTGTGCCCAGCTGTACACAGAAATCAAATCACATACTCTCAGTGAGTCGATTCTCTCAAGGACATCTGCTGCAGTAACCTGACCGTGTAAACCACAGTGCTCAGGTTTGCTGTGCCTCCCAGCTGGCTCATGCACTGTGTTCAGAAAACAGGCTATCTTAAAGAACTTGAAACACTTGAGCAGTGAGGGCATGGCATCCCTAAGGACTTTAGCATTTGTTGTCTTTGCTAATTACAGTTAGCAATTTCACTGGTGAGAGATCGTACCAAGTCATCCAAGTTCACAGTATTGCTGTGCATGCTTTCTGCATTGAAGTGCTGGTGTTCTGGTACAGCACAATGTCCCTCGATGGAGCCAAACCAACTCTGTCAATTCCTTGACCACACAAAGGGAGGCACGTTAAGTGTATCCTATGCTCCAGTCACCCTGCTGCTGAGGGAGCTTTGTCTCTTGGCTTGTGCCTGGGCAGTCGCTGCAGCTGAACAGGAAGGGCACTAAAGCTGGGAGGTGAGGTTGGAGGGGAGACACAGCTGGGTGGGTTGGGTTGGGTTTTTACTGCCAGCTCAGGTTCTCAATTCACTTTGTGGTCCTACAAGCATCTGTGCTGGTCTGGGGAAGGGGAGGGACTACAACTGTTACAGTTTCATGTATCAGGATACAATGTCTTCTCAGCATGTTTTCCATATTACGATGGTGAATTCCATGTGAACTACTGTGTCTGAATGTTTTGGAGTGCTTAGAACCTTGATTTGAAATGTAGATGGGATTTATAACTTGTAGAACAGTTCCAGTACAGATCAGCAGAATACAGTAATTCTGGGACATGGGAGGGATTTCTTTCACCTGTTCACGACATGGTGAAGAGGTGGTGTAAACATTTCCTTTGAGTGTGTTGATACTTTAATGTGCAAGTAGTGTCAAAGTTGGATGTTTAAGTTCTTAGCTCTGTTTTATGTGAGGATGAAGAGGAAGCTGGATTACTGGAGCTCCTGAAGTCCCAAATCTGTGATAATGCTGCTTTATATGCTCAAAAATACGATGAGGAATTCCAGCCCTACCTGCCGCGATTCGTGACGGCGATCTGGAATCTGCTTGTCACGACAGGCCAGGAAGTGAAGTATGACTTGGTGAGTTATAACTGATCTTGCCAAGTGTGATCATGAGTTATAAACCAGCAGTGATGCTAAAGCTTTGTGTTCTGTCTGGTGCTGCAGCTGGTCAGTAATGCAATCCAGTTCCTGGCCTCGGTGTGTGAGAGGCCACACTACAAGCATCTGTTTGAAGACCAGAATACACTGACAAGCATCTGTGAAAAAGTGATTGTTCCCAATATGGAATTCAGAGGTAACTTTCTGAGACTTCAGTTTTTGAAAACACAGCAGAATCTAACTGTAATTACAATGACATGTTGCTTTGCAGGAGTAAGGACTGAGGATTCCCTCCTGGGCACTTGGTGCTAGATGCAAACCCAAGTCTCTGCAGCAGATTGCTGTCCTGTGGGCTTGGTGGAATTGTGTGGATGTACCTAATTTTTCTTGTTGAAATCCCAGTGTAGGAAGTCTAGGTCATGTGCCAGCAATAAATGTCAGTGCTTAAAGTGAGTATCAAAACGATTTAAGTAGGAACATGAGGCTTACCAAATTGTAGTGTCTATTCTTCAAGTTTGATGGGCTCACACTGATCCTAGCATTGAAAATTCAGCAAAGAAGTATTGCAATGATCAGGAGCTTCTCAGGACATCTAAACCTGTGTCTCTGGAAGCCTCTTTAAATACACCCAGTGCTGAATGTGTCTTAGGGGCTTTTTGTTCTCTTTTTTTAAACTCAGTGCATCATGAGTATGACAGACTAGTTTGTGGGACAGGAGGAAGCTGAACAGGCTAGTCTGGCTGGGTATTTCCGAGCAACTTCTAGTACTGTTACAGAAAAGTACTTGGGTAAAGTAGCAAGTTGGCAGTGCTGCACCTTTTTACGATAAACCCCAGAGCTGTCAGTATTTGAATTTCTGTGCTTTGTTTTCAGCGGCTGATGAAGAAGCATTTGAAGATAATTCTGAAGAATATATAAGAAGGGATCTAGAAGGATCTGGTAATCCACAGTTTTAAACTAAGAATACTTGGTCTTTAAATACAGCTCAAAGAGCTGAAGCAATTTACTGAAGCTTTTGTAACTCCATTTTGAAAGTGAGAAGGTTTCCACACACCACCAGCACAGGAGATCGTGTCCAGTGGTCACGTCTGCTGTTGCGATATGCCGGTCACAGTGTCTCTGGGTTTGGAGCAGTGGTTTTGTAAGGCTTTCTCCTTAATTGGGTTGCTGTGTCCCTTGTACTGCACACAGTCTCCTTTCAGCAAATACAGCTGTAAGTCAGTGCTGAGCAGCAGCCACAGCTGTGTGTTTAGCTGCTATGTGCAGAGTTTTAAATAGCCTGGACAGACTGTGTCTGTGTTGAGTAGTCTGTGATGTTTGAGCTGCAGTCCTGGCTGGGGTTGCTGAGAGCAGCCAGGCCGTGGACACTGGTGGTGCTCAGTGCAGGGAGGGCCCAGGGAGCACAGGGCTGTGCCAGCTCTGGGTGTGCTGCTGGAGGCTGAGCCCTGGGGAGCCCAACCCGCAGCCGTGTGACAGCTCCAGGCCTCTGCAGTGGGCTGACTGACTCCTGCAGTGATGGCACTTTGGAGCAGGTTTAAGATTCCTGTGTGCTTGCAGTGCAGAACACAATTGGAGGAAAATGTTTTTGAACTTTTCTTATCCAGGATTGGCTGCATTTTAGGTATTTACAAAGCCTTTCTTTGTTAGCTGATTCTATTTTCTTTTTCCTGTCCTGAAACAAGAAGTTTGTCCAGGGTTGTTTATTTGTTTGTTTGTGGGTTTGGGTATTTTCACAAAAACATGCTGACAGGTGTGTTGGATCAGCAGCTCAGTGCCACACAGCAGCTGGTGTCCCACTCTGCTGCAGTGGGATGGGAGAGAGAGAGTGGGGCAAGGAAAAGTGAGAAAGTTCGTGGATAAAGACAGTTTAAGAGGAAGAAAAGAGCAGAGAAGTCAATGACCTCCCACAAACAGACTTTTGCCCAGCCCGTCCCTGGGCAGTGGCTACCTCCCCTTGGTTCTTACTGCTGAGAATGTCATTGCATGGCATGGAATATCCCTTTGATCAGTTTGGATGAGCTTCCCAGCTCCTTGCCTGCCCCAAACCACTTGCTAGGAAGGCAGAGCAAGAGCAAGAGGAAACCTTGACACCGTGCAAGTGCTCTTCAGCAGCAGCCAAAACACACTGGGTGTCACCAACAGCTTTAGTCACTGGGACAGAGCACTGCACCACATGGGCTGCTAGGGAGACAGTGAACTCCCAGCCAGACCAGTAGGTTTGGGTGCATAGCTGTCGAGGCAGTGAGAGCCCTCTGTGTGCCTGGGCCCTGCCCAGGGGCAGGGGAGCCTGGGAGTGTGTGGGCTTGTGGGCAGTGTCTGTTCTGCTGCTGGTGCACAGTCCTGTTGTGGCAGCAGGTAGAGGACTGCAGCGTGGGGGCTGTGGTAGCTAGCACGGGGTGTGGCTGTCGCTGCTTCGGTCGTTGTGTTGGTCAGTACAAAAGCTGTGTGCTCCCCCATGTCCAAAGAGTCTTTGGTTCTCCTGCAGATATCGACACCAGGCGCAGAGCAGCTTGTGATCTGGTCAGAGGCTTGTGTAAATTTTTCGAAGGACCTGTGACAGGGATTTTTTCTGGGTATGTTAATTCTATGCTGCAAGAATATGCGAAGAATCCATCTGTTAACTGGAAGCACAAAGATGCAGCTATTTACCTGGTCACGTCTTTGGCATCCAAAGCTCAAACACAGAAGGTACTTTTACATTCTCTTCATTGTGACCTGTAGCAATCAGATATTGTGGTGCAGTTCATTTTAAGCTGCTTCAGAATGGGAGTCACTGTGTGTGCAGTAGTTTATGTTGATGAGATTAAAAGTTGTCCATTATATAATCCTATCACAGTTGGTAATCGAATTGCTGACATGCTAAATTACCCAAATTTCTTTGATTATTCCTGTTAGAGTCTCATATTCCCAAACTCAGAGGTGGTAACTTTGAATCTCAGTAGTGCTGTAGCTGAAACCTAGACACTAAAAACATTAAGGAAAAGAAACTGGATGGCTCTCAAAAGATGCAATTTCAACAATATCACCATGTGCATGCACACTTTAGATTCCTTTTATTGAGGGCACATAAAAATGGGTAAGAAAACTAGCAGAGTATCAGCAGCTAAAACCAGTTGGTTTATGTGTTGTTTCTCCAGCATGGAATAACTCAAGCCAATGAACTGGTGAATCTGACAGAATTCTTTGTAAACCACATTCAGCCTGACCTGAAGTCTGCTAGTGGTAAGTCAGTGCTGACTTTGACGTGGCATTGCTGGGATGTGTGAGGACGCTGGCAGTGACTCAGGTCCCAGGCACTGCTGTGCCATCTGAGTCTCTGAGATCAGGCTGTTAGCACCTGGGAGGGGCTGTCTGCAGGACCAGGGCTGCACACAGTGCTTGCTATCAGCATGCTTACACTTGCTGAATCAAAGTGATTTGATTTCTGTATTTGAGCCCTCGGGGCAAACTTCAGTGCTCTACAAAACCCTGAGAAGGTAAAGCACTGAAAGCTTAGTCATGGCCTGTGTCAGCCCCTATTGACTACCCTTAAGCCACAGAGATTATTTCTATGCTTCAACAGTTACTATACTATATTTGAAACATGGTGGGTTGCCTTGGAACATGTAACTGGAGGCTGTTAAAATTGGAACCAGAAGGGGAAGAGCTGGTCTGTGCTTTTAATGGTGCTGGTGTGTGATTTGTACCTAAAACTGACACCCTAACAGTGCCCATTCTGAGAGGGAAAATGGTGACTTAGTGTCACCTCTATATATAGTGTGTGTTCAGTAATCACATTTGTATGAAAAGTATCAACAAAGTTTG
The DNA here is from genome assembly GCF_000695815.1 of Acanthisitta chloris. NCBI lineage: Eukaryota > Metazoa > Chordata > Aves > Passeriformes > Acanthisittidae > Acanthisitta > Acanthisitta chloris. The sequence goes on from NW_008677341.1 coordinate 11,284, forward strand.
CATCCTTCTCTCTTGCAGTGAATGAATTCCCTGTGCTAAAAGCAGATGGTATCAAATATATCATGATTTTTAGAAACCAAGTAAGTTTTTCTTTTACAGTAGAAACATATTGTAGTTTGTTACTTTATCCTTGCTGAGCCTAATTTATCGTCCCTGGCCATATGTTAACACAACAGGTGTCTTGAGAGTCATACATAACACTTCAGGCTGAACTTTTACTTGAGAGAGTAAATGATACTTTTATAGATATCCAGTTGACATGTAGTCTATATGCTCTGCATATGCTGTGGGAACACTGAACATCTTGGCCGCTTAGTTCTGTGGCACACTCAGTTTTGTCAAGGCAGTGTTAGTCTAAATATGCTCAATTGCTCCTGTCACTGCAGTGGCTGTTACAGAACAGCAGCTCTGCCCCTTACCTCCTCTGGTTTGTGAGGTGCAGCAAGGAAACCGATTGAGTATTGCTTCTAAATTTTAGATTGCTTTGACTCATTTCTTATGAAGTGTCTGTGATTTTATGTTTTTAAACTTGCTGTTTTATAACTGCCATTAAGACAAAGTAAAATGGAAAGGGAAATAGGCGTTAGGAGCATTTGCAGCTCCTATGAGTCACGTGTCCCACGGGTGTTCAGGGCAGTGGGTGAGCAGTGACAGAACTAGGTACCTCCTGGTTGTCCAGGTGTGATGGAGCACCTGGAGGAGCCTTCCCAGACTCTGTCCTCTGCCAGGTTCACGTGTGTTGGTGCAGAGCTGAGTTGTGCTCTAGAGCTGAACCATCTGTGTTGTCTAACATATGTGTAATTTGTTGCTATATTTTTGTAGGTACCAAAGGAGCAACTGTTGGTGTCTATTCCTCTCTTAATCAATCATCTTCAAGCAGAAAGTATTGTGGTCCATACTTATGCAGCCCATGCTCTCGAGAGGCTGTTCACCATGAGGGGCACAAACAACACCACCCTGTAAGTTCCCCAGCAGAAACGAATTCATGGCTAGGTGGGGTTTGTGCATTAAGGATGAGAAATACCTGTGGGGAATCCTCCAGTTGGTAGTATTGCAGTGCTGTAAAGGGCTCGGGGAGTGTGTCCCTGCCCACTAAAGAGCTGTGTTCCCCTCCCCAGCATCACGGCTGCGGAAATGGCCCCGTTTGTGGAAGTGCTGTTGACAAACCTTTTCAAAGCGCTGACACTGCCTGGCTCCTCTGAGAACGAGTACATCATGAAAGGTGAGTGCTTTGTGAGTTCTGCAGTGCAAGAATAACTTGGTTAACTTCAGGTGGAGGCTTGTGGTTTCAGGCTCCTGACATTCTGGTCTGCAAACCTGTGCAGAGATCTGTGCAGCTGCAGGTGCTTTCCAGGCTGCATCAAGTCATCTTCAGCTGAACTGATGGTACCAAAGAGGAACACTAAGGGTAATGGTATTGTGCAGATGATTTCTCAGGTGCAGTCTGCAGGCAGGACAGCTCCTTGGGCAGTGTCAGGGGCAGGTCTGACTGTGGCTAGCAGCATGCTGAGAGCTGAGACTTGCCCAGCAGAAGTGACAGTCTGTGCAAGGCTGGGTGATCTCTGGTGTTCCATCTGGGCAACGGCAGTGATGAGGCTTTGTTTTATCCTTTGTCATGACTGTAGATGGATGGTTCTTGTAGCCCATGCTCTTTCTTACTGTACTTAATTCCTTTGGATCCTATTAGCAGTGAAAGGTAAAGGATTTAGGCGTGTGGTGGATGGCAGAAGTGTATCGTGTCTTCAGAAGGTAATACTTTCCATTTATTTGCAGCCATCATGAGGAGTTTTTCTCTGCTACAGGAATCCATAATTCCATACATCCCTTCTGTCATCACACAGCTTACACAGAAGCTGCTGGCTGTCAGTAAGGTAAAGAACACAGCAGAGGGGTCAGTGGTTGGGTTTAGAGCAGTGCTGGTGAGAGCTTGGGTGTGCCTGGTTTGTCAGAGCACTGTAAACAGCTCAGTGCAGCCTGACCCAACAGCCTCCAGGGAGCTACTGCTTCCTGTTAGGGCTTACGTTTAGTGTTTGTTTGAAAGGCTCTCCTTTGTGCTTTAAAGGTTTCGTGGTTGCTTTTATCTATGGAATTAATTCCATAAGCATATTAATAGGTGGCCGATAAGTATCCTCATTCCCAAATGCTACTTGAGGCTTCAGTTGAAATAAAGAATATGTTTAGCAAAGTAAGTGCCTTGGCTGCAAGCTTGGTTTGATTTACCTGTTTATAACTTGTTCCTAGAATCCCAGCAAACCTCACTTTAACCATTACATGTTTGAATCAATCTGCTTGTCGATAAGGATAACGTGCAAGGCCAACCCAGAGGCAGTGGGGAGCTTTGAGGAGGCTTTGTTCCTGGTGTTCACTGAGATCCTGCAGAACGACGTGCAGGGTGAGCCACGGGGGCTGAGCACCCTGCGCTGGGACTTACCGCGGCGCACGGGGGGTCAGGGCACGGCACGGCACGGGGGGTCAGGGCACGG
>NW_008677342.1:0-5417 GCF_000695815.1 Acanthisitta chloris
ACCCTGTGAACCTCTGTACAAATCCCCCGACGCCCCCTCCCCATTTACCCCTCACCCCATGCTTTCCTGCAGTCCACTTCATGCACCTCGCAGTCTGTGCACCCCCAAGTACCATCCCTGTACCCACACTACATCCCCCATCTCTGAACCCCCTTGCTTGCTGCCCTCAGTGCATCCTCCCATGCAACCCTCTCTCTGTGCCCTCCCCCAGTGATGCTGTGCCCCCAAAATTCCTTCCTCTTCTCCCAGTTGTGCAGTGCTTTTTTTTTTCCCCCTTTCATATTGTTTTCCCCACCTCACCCCAAATCTTTCCCGCAGCCCTTTGCACACTCTCAGCACCCTGTGAGGTGCACAAGGAGGGATGGACATAGGTGCCCTGAGCACTGGCAGAGCTGGGGTGCTCCCTGATGCCCCTCATCCCCTTCCATCATGCCACTGCACTCTGCTGCTGGTGTGTTTTTAGCCAGATTTTCTCCATTCCACATTGGTTTTTGCCTGAAGGCATCTGAGCAGCACATGTGGAATTCAAACCTTTCCACCATGCTGGGTGGGATGTCTGGAGCATCTTGAAACTGGGTACTGGTGCAGAGGCCGCTGTGAGTGATGCTAATTTTGTGAGAGGGGTTTTACCCCAAAATGGAGGATGAATGTAGGGATGGAGTGACAACAAAAATTGGCGTGGTTGAACTGAACACAACTGAGTGTCCTCACTGGTTGGTAACTAAAGTGCTTCTGTTGGTGGCTTAATGCTGGGCTGGCATAGAGGGGCCAGTCCACCTTAGATAAATCCCATGGGCTCTGTGGACGTGAAGATCACCTTGTGGGGTCCCTGTGGGTCAGCAGGTGTTTCTGCAGGGCCCGAATCAGGTTGTGAAGTCACATTGTTTACGCTGGGTCAGTGCACTGTTATGGCTATGGGCTGGGGAAGTGGTGGGAGCCAAGTGGCATCTCTACTGTGCTCTGTGCTGCTGCTTGAAGGACTCCATGGAGGTCTGAGCTTGAGTGGCCAGAGCTGGACAAGATATACCCACACCTGCCTCTCTGTGGACTGCACCGGTGCTATAAGTACTACAGGAGATGGTTTGTGGGCACCGACTTCTCCATACCTGGGTGTGGGCTGCATCCCCAGCAGGTTGAGGGAGGTGATTCTCCCTCTCTGTTCTGGTCACACCCAACCTGCAGTGCTGCCTCCAGCCCTGGGACCCCCAACATAAGAAGGATGTGGAGCTGCTGGAGTGAATCCAGAGGAGGCCACAGAGATGTACCAAGGGCTAGAGCACCTCTGCTCTGGAGACAGGCTGAGAGAGCTGGGGCTGTACAGCCTGGAGAAGGCTCCAGGGAGACCTTGGAGCCCCTTCCAATGCCTAGAGGGGTTCCAAGAGAGCTGGAGAGGGAGTGCTGTCTTACATCTATTGCTGATTTATTAGAAATGCTCACTTTGAAATAGTTTCCAGATGTCAGTTTGTTTCTGCAGGCTTGATGTGCTTTTTTAATTTAATTTTTTTGTGTGTGACTTTGGAGGAGGGGAGAGAGAGTCCTTTCTGCTGTGGAGGGAACAGTGACAAGCTCCTCTGGCAATGTGAAATCCTTCTTAGATAGTTTGAAATACATTTGGAAATGCACCTTCAAATTGAATGTTTTCATAGAGTCTTTGGTGGATGCCAGAACCATGTTTTATGGACCTCTCTCATACTCTGCCCTTTGCCTACTGTGCCCCAGTCCCACCCATGCCCATCACTCTCACCCAGCCTGCAGAGTGTGTTGGGTTGAGCTTCCATCTTCCTCCTGTGATAGAGCACATGGGGATTTACTCATCCTCTTCTTAGGAGCATAGAGTCCCTGCAGCCCCCTCACCTTGCTGCCACCACACTGGTGCTCCTCCCATGACCAGTTCCATCAGGGAGACCTGTTGACATGGAGCTTCCCCTCATTCCTTTGCAGGCAGCTGGTGACCAAGGGCTCTCCTGCTCCTGCTGTGATGGCAACACCAGACGTCAGTGTCCACATGGAGGAAGTGGTGGTGGTGACGACACCTGATGGAGCAGTGGATGGCAGCGGCATGGAGGAGGTGAAGACAGTGCTGGTCACCACCAACCTGTCCCAGCATGGGTAAGAGATGGAGTCGGTGGACACTGAGGGGATGTGCTGGACACCCTCCCACCCATGTTTGTAGTTGACTGTGCTGGGTGTATTTAATCATCCACTGCTTCCTCCTACTTCACAGCTCACTGTGGGGACCTTAGTGGTGCCCAGGGAGTCTCCAATTCCTTGTTCGATCCTTGCTGTCACCCCAGGACCATTCCCAGGACTCTGCAGCTCTGAGCTTGCAGAGCAGGCTCTGCTCTTTCTCTCTTAAAACTGAGTTACTACTGATAATTTTAAGCTGGTCCTACCCAGAGTAAAAAGCAATACAGCATTTTCTTTCTGGAGAAAACAAGGGAAAAAAAACAACCAACAAAACCCCAACCCAAAATATCTTTTTCTGAGTGCATGTGGATATTGGAATGTTCACAGATTTGGTTGGAACAGGACACTAGTAGTAGCTCAATCAATGTTTTTCTGCTCTTGATTTCATGATTGCTTCACTAAGCTGTATACCTCCAGGAGATGAGTGCTTGAAGTGTGGTGAGGGTGTTGCAGCTAAGCTCCCCTCCTCCTGAGGGAGGCTGAGGCTGTTTCTCCACCAAGCTCTGCAGGAACCTCTGCTGCCAGCAATGGGAGTGAGAGAGGTGGCCTTGAAACCACACAGTGCTTGAACGGAGAGGCACTGCTCAAAAAAAACTGTGAACATATCTGATTGTTAAAGTGCTGGTGCTTTGCCCAATTTCTGACTTTTTTTGTTGGCGTTTCAGATTAGGGGCTGCTGTTTGTTCAGGTCTGATCTATTCGGTGGCAGGTTGGTCAATGCTTTGCTTACACAGCCAAAGAGCCTGACCAGTGCCTTAAAGGCCCACATAGCCATGGGCTCCTTGCATTATATCCCTATGTTTTTTCATGGGATGGTGCCCAGAGACATTTTTGTGCTTTGCTTTTTTGGTGGGCAGAAAATCCAAGTTCACACCTGGAGTTGGATCAGGTTTATCTGATCTAGAGGTCCCTGCACTTGAAGTAAGTGGGTGGTGAGTGGCTGTTTATTTCTCTCCACAAGATGTTTGTCTCCTTTCCTCAAACATGTCTTTCTCTGTCAGGGCCCTGGGGCTTGGGTCTGGGCAGAAGGGGACAGTGTTTATGTTACAGTGCAGGTGTCATTCCTCTTGTGCTGCTCCAGCTGGGATAAAACCAATAAACAGATGAATTTTTGGTAGGGAATGGGCAGGGATAGGCATTGGCAAGAGCTGTCAGTGCTGGGATGGGCAGGATCTGCCCTGCTCTTCCTCTACCTCCTGGGCCTGTGAGTGCTTCCAAGAGCCTTTTCCATTCCCAGAAGAGCAGATGATGGTAAAAAAGAGGGGCTCCACTCCCTATGCATTCTGTCCCATAGTGACTTCTTTGCCTCCCTTGGTGGAGAAATTGCCAGATGTGAATCTTGGGATGTGGCTGCTCTTGGATGCAGAATGGTTCCTGGTTGTAATGTGGCTCTGAGCCTCTGTAGACCCCATGTGCAGCATCATGGATCATGGCAGGGGCTGGATCAATCAGTTTGTTTTCCTCTTGCTTTTAGTTTCCCTCCAGTTTTTCTCTAGAAACCTTTTCTCACCCTGGGTGACCCCTGGGTGGTCAGGAGCAGCACAGCTGTACACAGCAGAGAGGAATATTTTCATTTATTGAGCAGAGATATCTTAGCAGGTATGAAGAGATTCCCTGAGGGTTTTCCATGCAGCTCTCTGCAGAAGGGCCATTGGGCAGGCTCCCCTTAGCAGTGGGTCAATGGGAAGGATGTCGATTTTAGGGTCACTGAACAAAACCTGTGTGACTCCTCACCAAGCAGAGCAGTGGGGCTGGTGGGGAGTGGCACCATGAGCCACCCATGGTCTCTGTGGCCTTGGACAGTTGCCTCCACTGGGCTCTGCTCCTGCAGCCGTGCTGGCTCCCTCTCCCTTTCCCTCTGTTTTCCCTCTGCAGCCCCAGCTGGCATCAGGAGAGTGACTGCAGGCATGGGCTGGGATCCCTTGGTGTTGGCTCAGTCACTGCTCACATGGGGAGTGAGCTTTCAACTTGCCTGATGTGGCACTTAAACTAAACTCAGCTTGGGGCTTGGTGCATTTTTCTAGTGCTCCTTTGGGTATGGATTTGCTATTAAAAAATCCTATGCAACCAATTGTTAAGAGCTGAATTAGTTCATGTGTTTTTAAGGAAAAGGGAGAGGGAAATGGGAAAACAATAATGAGTTAGGAGCTTTTCTCTTTGGTCTGTGATTGGAAGGGATCTGTGCCTGATGCTCTGATGAGGTGCTTGTATTTGTGATCAGCATTCTCAGCACAGGGCTCTGGGGCAGACTTCTCTCTCTCAAGTTTCCAAACAAGGCAGGAGTGGAGGAGAAAGGAGACAGGAACTTGCTGTGTTATCCACATGCACTTTCTTCTCTTCCTCCCATCTGGCTTGTGGATCCTCCTGGGGAGGAAAATGAGAACCATCCTCCCCTGGCTTTGTCATGGCAACCAGCAAAGGCAGGACTGGCTTGGGGGGCTGCACTGCTGGGGCTTGGAAGGTGTTTGTGTTCTTGTCTGCATCTGCCTGTCTGTTCCTCTGGAATGGAATGGGAGAAGCAGTGTGGAGAAATTTGCCTTTTCTTGTGGTTTTTCTCTCCCCCCCAGTTATATCTCCATGGCAGATGAAGATGTTAATTGCTTGAATTTTTCATACAAGCTGGGAGTATATTTGTTTTCCTCTGGAGGTTTAAGGTGTGGACTAGGTGTTTATTCTTCCCCATCCAGTTGTGCTTTTCAGTCATTTTTCAGAGTGGTGCAAATGCAGTGGAGTCCTGGGAGAAACTCTGTTTCAGGTGCTGACTTTCTGCTGGGAGGTTTCTTCTGGGTCTGTTGGTGGAAGTTACTGATCTGGAGGCAGGTCAGGGTGAGGGCTGTAGAACACTGGGGCTGTGCCTCTTGCAGCCCTGGCACCCTGCTGAAGTGGTGCTGCTGGTTTTTCTCTGAGTGCACCTGAAGAAGTACAGGAGCCCAGCAGCAAACTGATGAAGAAGAAACAGATGACAATTTTTCTGCCAGACTGCTGCTTCTGTAGCGCTCACCTGTGTGCAAATGCCCTAGCTCAGAGTCTACCTTTTCGAGTCCTTTTGTGTTACCCATCTCCTTCCCCTCTCAGGGCTCTGAGCTGTTGGTCACTGTGACCCTTTTTTCACAGCTGGGGCTGCATTCAGCCCTCACTGCTCTGGAGCAGCATCTCTGAATTACTCACCTGGTGTGGCCGAGCTGCCACCCACGCTGTTCTTATCTCTCTGCTGCTCCCCACAGGTACCT
>NW_008677343.1:0-259 GCF_000695815.1 Acanthisitta chloris
GGCTGAACAGCCCCAACTTCCTCATAGGGGAGATGCTGCTGTCAACTTCATGGCCTCCTCTAGACTTGCTCCAATAATTCCATGTCCTTCTTGTGTTGAGGGCACCACAACTGCACACAGTATTCATATGGGGTCTCATGAGAGCAGAGTAGAGGGGTGGAATCACCTCTTTGACCTGCTGGCCACACTCCTTTTGATGCAGCCCAGGATTCCATTGGCTTTCTGGGCTGCTAGCACACACTGCCGAGTCATGGGGCGC
>NW_008677343.1:540-17370 GCF_000695815.1 Acanthisitta chloris
ACCCCTGAGGGACACCACTCATCACTGGTCTCCATGTGGACAATGAGCCACTGACCACAACTCTCTGGTGCGATCGTCCAACCAGTTCTTTATCCACCAAGTGGTCCACCCATCAAATCCATGTCTCTCCAATTTAGAGACAAGGATGTCATGTGGGACAGTGTCAAACACTTTGCATAAGTCCAGGCAGACGACATCAGTTGCTCTGCCCCATCCACCAATGCTGTGGCCTCATCATTGAAGGCTGCCATCACCCCCAGTTCATCTGATCTGTTAAAAATACCAAGAAAACATGTGAAACAAAAGTATGTCATATTTGTTCTATTTATTTTTTATATTAAGAACACTTTTTTTGTACAGACGTTACTTAGGACCCAACATATCTTTAGGCTTCACCCACTGGTCAAACTGGTCTGATGTAAGGAATCCCAGCTTTATAGCAGCTTCTTTTAGTGTTGTCCCCTCTTTGTGCGCAGTTTTGGCAATCTTAGCTGCTTTATCATATCCTGTGACAAAACAAAACCAACAAGATAGCCATTTGCAACTTTAGAATATTCTACAGAAGTGAGGAAAAAGTGAGACACTTGGGTCATTGGAGAATTATTTCCCTGGCATTACTATTGCTGCTTAACTAGAAGTAAACATACACCGAATGTTTACACCAACTTCTTACTTAAAGGGAAGGTAAATTCTGCTACTCTGGTCTCTGTGCATTTAAATCAAAGTTTCAGTACAACGTTTTGAGAAGTTTCTGAGCCTTAAACCTACCTATATGTGGGTTCAGTGCTGTAACCAACATCAGAGATTCACTCATCAGTTTGTTGATCCTGTCTGTATTGGCTTGGATTCCAACAACACAGTTGTCGGTGAAAGAAACACACACATCTCCAAGAAGTCTTGCAGAGTTCAAAACATTTTTAATCTAACAATACAGAGAAAAAAATACCAATTATTACAATCAGATATTACTAGCTGCGCATTCTGGCACATTTGTTCATAACCAGTGTCCCCCCTGCAATATCAGCTTATATAACAGGCTATTTTCCTTCCATTATCTGAAAGAGGCTTAGAGCATAGCCAAAACCAGGCTCTTCAGGAACTTCATAGGACAAGGAGCAATGGGAACAAATCAAAAGAGGGGAAATTTGGGCTAGATATTAAGAAGAAATTCTTTACTGTGAGGGTGGTGAGACACTGGCACAGGTTGCCCAGGGAAGTGGTGGCTGCCCCAACCCTGGCAGCGTTCAAAGCCAGGCTGGATGAGGCCTTGAGCAACCTGGTCTGGCGTGAGGTGTCCCTGCAGACAGCAGGAGGATTGCGACTACATGATCTTTAAGGTCCCTTCCAACACTTAACATTGTATGATTCTCTTTGTAGAACAGATGTACAGTAGATAGTACACCCTTCTCCTTTTGCAGGGCAAGCTCTATCACTCCTGTTTTAAGCAATTTGTGAGAAGCATTCAATAGCACAGCTCTTGTGTAAAGATGACCACAGGAGGTGTAATCATTTTGTTACACCAGTTCACAAACAATCAAGTAAAAACCACATATAGGTGTTTGAATCATTGTCATTTCCCCCCTCAGGTACCAATCACAAGAAGACATCTAAAAAATATAAAGTACAGTAATGTCTGATATTAGTTGCCTTCTCTGACAATCCATAACGTGCTACATTTTAGGAGAGGTGCCCGTTCCTACCAAATCTATCTATAGCTCTTGGCTGTTCCATATGATTTTTTCCTCTTCTAAACCAGGTGCTATATGCTTAAAATAAATATATTATTCAGATACATAAATATATTCACATTGGCAGTAAAAACCCACTACCCTAAGCCGACACAGTAATGAAGACAGAAAAAAATGCCTTTATTGTAAAATATAAATTTTATTTCAATCATTTGTAACTTGCATAATAAAAAAAGCAGTATCAGTCAGTACAGGCTGTGCAGAAAAATAACATATGACATGCTGCTTCCTTTGTGCTTCTTCTAACAAGACAACAAAACCTCAAAAATTTTCCCTTTATTTCTCTTTAGCATTAGCATTTTTTTCTGCAAGTCACCTTAACTCTTTTAAAACTATAATCCCCACCCTAACCTCTATGTTATTCCTTCAAAATCTTATAAACAGTTCTGAAAAATTTTCCGATTTCATGCCTTTTTTATGTTCTTGTCTTCAATTTTAATTGTCCTCTGTTTAATTTTCCTTCTTGGTTTTAAGAAAGAAAAAACAACCAACCAAAAAAAAAAATCCCCGAACAACACCCAAAGTAGATAGTCCAGAGAAGAAAATAAGAATTCTGACTTGGTGTCAAAGCACCCAAAATTCCGTACAAAGTGATTTATAACACTCCATTAACTCAACTTTTTAAAATTAAATATACAGAAGCAGCAGCTTCTCGGTGTATCCTACTCACACTGTAGAAGGCAGACATTATTTTAAGTACTGAAGTATAGACTAATCATTTACAGTTTTACATGCCTCACTTGCCAAAGCATGTAATCCTTTGGTATGTAGAAATCAGTAGCAGAAATCAGTAACAGATACCTGATAAAGAAAAATCCTCATTTTTAGCTAAAATAGCAAATTCTCTTTGGCTTTATACAAAATTTAGTCTCAGTCTGTGTTCCTCTCTCTCTGCTTCCTCAGGCTGATGAGAAGCATACATACTTCAGATAAAACCTTATCTGCATAAGATAGTTTGATGTAAAAATGATTGCCAGTTCCCTAAATAACAAAAGAATAAATTTGTTCTCACCGTTTATTAGCTTCTGCTGCTTATATTAACCAATTATTAGTTGAGGAGGTTTTTTTTTTGGTCATGAATGATCTGAATGTACAATTATTTTAAAAGTCCTAGATATTTAAAACTTTGCGAACTTACCATCATGGGCTTAAAGACATTCAGCTCAAAGTGTCCATTGCTTCCTCCTACAGTAACAGCAACATGGTTTCCCATAACTTGGGCTGCCACCATGGTTACAGCTTCACACTGGGTAGGGTTCACTTTCCCTGCATGTGAAAGGGAGAGAAAAAGGTTACCAAGGGGAAAACTAAACCAACCAAGCAAGCAATCACCACCAGGCAGACACCAGTAGCATCCTCATTTACCAAATCACATTCAATGGAGAATGTTTTCTAGGAAGTAACAAGCCTTACTCATCTGTATCTGTGCACCACGGAGAATAAAGTATTTCCATAAATTATATAAAACTTACTGTACTATACCAGTATTTCAGCTGGGATTTTTAGAACAGCTATGGCTGCTTTAGCAATCTACCAAGGCTTTTAGAGCTTGATCAATGTGCATGAGCTAAACTGCTGTTAATTACCACAGTTCTTAATAATCAAGAGATTATAACCTGTCTTTACTCATGTGAGTAGGCATTTCTGGGAGATGACTACCAAATTTTGGTCAGCTTAAGAAAACTATTACTAACTTGTTAGAATTACTTTGTGATAAAATCAATACACTTTGTCAGAAAAAAAGAAATCCCCAACAAACAAAAAATCCCAAAAAAACAACAAACACACCAAGTTAGAATGGTCTCCTAACAGTTAAGTTTTATGGTTGATTTAATGTCTAGAAATAATGCTAACATTCATTATTAGCTTTTTTAAAGTCAAATATGCTCATGGCCTGTTTCTTTTATAATTCATCATACAGGAAGAACATGCTTAAAATAGTTTTGAATGTACAATATTCATATACACAGACTTTTTTACGAGAGAGGGAAGAAATGATTACTAATATTATTCCTTCCTTTCTTATCCTCCCATACAATGGGATCACTGAAGAAGGCAAAATGTGAGTACATAGTACTAATCATGCTAGGAGGTAATGACAGAAGTCATTTGACATCACCATATTGCTAGAATTCATAGATTAAATATTGTTTTAGGAAAGTCTTTACATAAGAACTGTAGAGATCCTGCAATTCTAAAAGGGTTTGGGAAGTATGCCATACTAATAAGTTCATATGCTTACAGATACTACTCTTCCCCATATACTTGCCAGCACACAGCTGTGCAAGCAAGTATTTTTACAAACATGAATTTTGGTAAAATAGGGCAGTAGATAAAAACTAACAGAAGAATTGAATCATGGACTTAGTAACATTTCTGATGGTGTTTGGCAGACATCTGTTAAGAGACAGGGGTCCAAAAGAAGAAGAGACATGCAATTTTTCTAGTGTGTTTTCTCTGTACCTGGCATGATGCTGCTTCCTGGTTCATTTTCAGGCAGGATGAGTTCTCCTAGTCCAGAGCGTGGTCCAGACCCCAGGAAACGAATATCATTAGCTATTTTCATCAGACTACATGCCACCGTGTTCATGGCTCCACTGAGTTCCACTAGAGCATCATGAGCTGCAAGGGCTTCAAACTTATTTGGAGCAGTGACAAAAGGCAAACCTACAGGGAGGAGGTGAAAATACTAAACCATTGAGGCACTTCCTTGCAGACATAAACCACAAAAATCAAATACATAATTAGCTTAATAAAAAATAAAAATTAATAACACTGTAAAATCATCTTTCTTCCTTATAACTCTCCTCATAAACATATTTCTTAAACAAATTCAATATGAAAGACACAAAAAAGGCCACTAAAATATAGAAAAGTATGAAATTTGATCATCTACCCACAACAAAGGTACAAATTTCAAGCTTTCATACTTGTTGCATGCTAAGCATTACTTTTGCACCACAGTATTTTGTGAATGTCAGTAATCTTTCAGAAGTTAGCCCAGACTTATGCATTTCTTGCATTAAATCAAGTTAGATTCTTTAGATTGTCAATTGCTGTGATGCTTTCTCTCAGATATAAAAATAGAGGGTTTTGCAGAACAGTGCAACATTAGGGTAGGTAAGAAGTAATCACAATGTAATTAGCTACTTAAAGAAAAAAGATACATCCCAAGTATCAGCACTGTAAGGGAACAATAAACCATCCAGAACACAAGAAAGCTGGTTCAGGCTTAGGAGGATGTCTGCCAACAGCAAGAGCACAGGAGCAATGGAAGCAAGAGCTCTGTTTATGTTAATTGCAAATGCCTGAGATTTAAACCTAGGTTCCATAACGAAGAACATTTCTTCAGGACTGCCCTGGAAGGGAAGTCCCAGCACAACACTCTGAGCGGTAACAGACACCACTAAGGACTAACTGTGGCTGGACTTCTGCCCCCCAGAACTACTGATCTGAGCTTTTATCACCAGTTCAAAGCAGTGCAGCATAACCCCCATAATTTCTAGTGTTTTGTAGTTCCTGAAAAACACCAAATCCCACCCAATTTGCAAGAGCTTCTGAATTGCACAGCTGCCTTTTCAGCTCCAGAGATTCATCCAAACCTTTCTTCTTGTCCTCACCAATAAACATCCTCTCTAAGAACACGTGGAGCTTCCAGGAGTCTGCCCTGCTTATTTCAAACTTGTACAACCTGCCCAGGTTGAGATGCAAGAGCTTCCTAATACCACCAAAACATGCCCTGTACTGCTTCTCACAGCTGTTTACTATTTACTTCTTCCCTCTCAGGGTACAAGAGAGTCTTGATCCTCTACAAGACAGTGAATAATAGATCAATTAAAACAAAAATACTGTTGAAAAGCAGTTTCTAATTTTACAGCAAATGTAAATGACAGATGTACACATTTGGTTGTGGGCATTCTGAAAGCTGTCATAGAGGATCTGGTTTACAGTGCCTCAATGGCACTGTAAATTAAGTTTTAAGATCTATAAAGACAGCATAAAAAAAAGTCAGACAGCTAACTTCTACTTTTTCACATGAAAAAAACCACAGTGGCTTTTGGAGGGTTTTTCCCTTCTTCTCTGCCAAGTCACTGTAAATTAAGAGAGCCAGAGGAGAAAAGATCAAGACAGAAAAATTATAGTTGGGCTAATAATAGAAGCCTGAAGCTGTATCCATATCCAATAAGCCTTGCTCATGAAAACACTGTAATTTCAATCACTTACAATGCACTAATGGAAAACACTAATTTCAATCACTTACAATGCACTAATTGTAAAAATACATTGCACAAGAAACACTAAGTAGAAGGGATATAACATATGGCATTAACAAAGTTTGATGCTAAAATATAAATACAACTTGAGCTTATCAGAATTATGGAAACGGAAAGATTCAGTTTGGATTTCACTGTATGTTACATGCACTGCTTTACTGATAACTCTGAAATATCATTCCTCACCTGTCAGTTCAGCCACTTTAGCAGCAACTTTCTCAGCAAAGCCAATCCTTGTATTTAACCCTGTGCCAACTGCAGTCCCACCAGCTGCCAGCTGATACACTCTAGGCATGGTTGACTCAATCCTTGCCACACCATATTTAATTTGTTGCACATAGCCACTAAATTCCTTTGAAAGAAAGAAGGGCAAAATAAAGCAATAAGACAAGAACGAAGAAAAAGCATCTAGAATCATTTAGATTTTTAATATGATTGGACAAGGCACTAAAACTTTACACAAATGCTAAATCTTAGCATGTTTTCATTAGAGGGAAAGTATACATGTATCAGAAGACTGCTCCCATACTACAAACCATTACATAAAATATATGTAAAATTGTATACATAATGCATCTTTCTCTTGCCTTTTACCTCAATTGTGTACTTAGTAGGATCTGAATCCACAGTAAATCAGCACTACAAACCATTATACATAAAACATATGTAAAATTGTATACATAATGCATCTTTCTCTTGCCTTTTACCTCAATTGTGTACTTAGTAGGATCTGAATCCACAGTAAATCAGCTCCCAGATTAAACTAATGTTCTCAAAGTACAAATACAGAAATGGATCTTGGGCTTTGTTCACTTAATTTTAGTTACTACATTCTTGGAAAAAAAATCCACAAACTTTATCTGGATTTTTATCAATTCAGTTTAATTCATTACCAAATTACTGTAATATAAGCCATTCTTGACCATATGGTAAGATTTCCTATCTTTTATATGTAAATATACACACACAAAATCACATATCAAAGATTTTCATTCAAAATACTTAGTTGTTTTGTGTGTTGGCAAAACCTCATTCCTGTAAGTTTAGGGACTTCACACTACAACTGCCTCTTCCTTGCAATGCCAGTGTAACAGAAAAATCACATTGTGTTATTTGGTAATGAAACATCATTTAAAATCATTTATATCTTACTACTGTTAGACATAAAACACATATAAAAAAGTAACATTTATGAGGTAGTTATTAGAGTACATCCAGCAAATGCCAGTACAGACTGAAAACACTCAGACTGAGATTCAGCCAGTTTTCTATAATTTCTCTTAAACTATGAACTTCATTTAAGCATTCTCAAGTTTGCCTCAATTTCCTCCAATACACTTACACGAATTTTCCAAAGAAATGAATAATTTTACTGGTTTTTACCTGCCCAAGTGTAAGTGGAACAGCATCTTGCGTATGAGTGCGTCCTATTTTTATGATTTGGGAAAACTCTTTGGATTTCCCTTCCAGTGCATTCTGTAGCTTCTTGAGTCCAGGTAACAACACCTCATTAACCTCCTGGGCAGCTGCAATATGCATTGCTGTTGGGAAAGTGTCATTTGAACTCTGTGAAGAAAGTTCAAGAAACTTATTTACAACCTTCTCTCAACGTTGTTGCCATAAAATGTACATGTATGGCTTTATCATCTTTATTTTATAAACAAATTAGAAATTAAGCTATGAGTAAGCAACTTAGGAATGTTCCATAAGGCAAATCCCTTACTGATAAATCCACTTTTTATAACTGTACCCACAGAAATTTAAACTGAAAATTTAAATAATTAGTAGTTATGACAGATGGGCAATAAATGGATAGATGATTTCAAAGGAATTGTAGGTGACTTTAAAACACCTATCTGTTCTCTGATAATGTTAAATCCATAGTTGACTGGATACTGAGTAATCACAAAAAACCAGGAAGGGAAACAACCAAGTCAGTGGTTTAATACTTCTTTCAGATTAGCTGAAGTTTAAGAGTAAAGTATAATAAAAATGTCTACCATGATCCGACTTGTATTAACTGGATCAATATTTAACTTTAGAGACTGTCTGCAGCAGCAGTGGTTGTAACGAGGCCACCTCTGCCCAACACACTATGTATGACCTTATCTGTCATGAATGAGTTCAAAATTTCTAATCTGAAAAGCTCATATTGTTACCAACAAACATCTTAAACTTCACTTAAATGGAAAAAAACCTAGAAAATTGTTTCCAAAGCTGCCAAAACTTTTTTTAAAATCTAAACAGTGAATTTTGAGTTCTCTTATATGCACAACTCAAGAACCCAAAACTTTTGAAACCAAAATAAGTATAATAGAAGTATAACAACCTGACTTTTGTTAACATGATCATTTGGATGTACTGGCTTTTTGCTGCCCAGTGTGCCCCCCATTATCTCAATGGCTCTATTGCTGATGACTTCATTGACATTCATATTGGTTTGAGTTCCAGATCCAGTCTGCCACACCACCAATGGGAAGTGATCATTTAATTTTCCTTCAGCTACCTATAATGGAAAAAGAAAGAAAAGTTGCTCTACCAGGAAAAAAAAGCCCAATATAAACCTGAGCTTGTTATAATTAAAATAATGCTCTCCATTGTATTTTAAATCTACATATAAAAATAGTGAATTTATACCAGAATAACTGAGAGCATTAGTTGTAATACCAGCCATTAAATGGGGGGGAAAAACCCATTTGTCTTTATGAAGATACTGAATTGTAAAACACAGAGGTATATAGAATTTGATTACATGTTCTACAGTCATAGAAAGAAGACATTTTTAGGAGGTATTTTGAGTTATATCTTCTCTTTCCCAAATAATGCAGATGATTTTACAAGTCCAAACCCATCAACCTCTTAACCAAATTTTAAAGTCATTTGAATTCTAATCCTCCTGGATAGGACTAGAGGTATTAGGTGCTGGTTCTCCCTGCCACAGGTATTTGCTCAGGTTAGTAAGATCTCCAAGGCAAGGGAAGTATCTTAAGTACTTTCTCAATCAAACTCGTAAGGTGCTTCAGGGTATTGATTCAGTGTCGTGTCTCTTTCAGTTCTGACCATTTCAACAGGGCTTAGCTGTTTACAAACTCCTCATCATGGGTGCACTTCTGCCTTTTCCTAGGAAATCAAGATCAACAGCTGCAGAGTTTCACCACATATGCTGAGCACAGCTATAGAACAATTTTAATTAGAGGCATTCAGAAGTCCATTCCTTTGGGAAGCAGTCCCCCAGAAGAGGTGTTTTTGCACATGCAGTGCATGAAATCTGTGTAATTGGGCTCTGACATCTCTCACGAAACAGATTTCATATCAGGACGTTCCACACCTCTTAGACCTGTCTACATTTTGCATCAATGAAATGAGCCAGCAGATGGCTGCTAGTATCAAACACCTCCTCCCTGTAAGGTATGCTTTGCCTAGTACTACCCTGGAGCTACATGGCTTTAAATTGAGAGGTGCCTAAAAAAGACTTGTAACTGTCTTCACTGTACCTCAGCTGTAACTGAATATGTTACAGGTATAAACAAGCAAGAGAATCACAGGGACTTAAAAATATTCATATGTATTGACCTGCTGATTACCCATGGTAATAAGGTCCTGATAAGGCAAAGGTGGTTATACCAACTTACATCTTCTGTAGGCAGGCTGTGACATCTACCATCTCAAATCAAAACACACCAGCAGGTACAAACACTGTTCTGTATGATTTAAACTCTTTGGAGCCTGTTGAATTATTTACATATTCACAGAGTTTTCTAAATATGCGTTTGTGATAGCATCAAAATCTGTGCCCATAAGTATCACCCCCATGCATATTAGCCTCAGAAAAACAAAGGATCTGTTGTCACAACTATGAGGCTAGATTACCATCTCCAGATTATCAGAATACATCAGTCCTCCTGGAAACAAACATACTTTTCAGGAAAAGATCTTATGTATTTCCCATCTTATACTGCAGCAAAGTTCCCACCTCCAAGAGTAACTTGATTTCTTGATTTACCTCTTTTAAGTTGTATGAGAAAATTATTTTGGAGGTAAGGGAAAAGGACAATATTGCAGGGGTGTTAACAAAACACAACAAAAAAGCCCCAAACAAGTTTCAGAACTTACATGGCCTTTAGCCACCAAAACTTTTAATCCACCTTTAACTAGGGGAACCCTAAAAACCACAAGAAGAGCCTGAACGTATTCTGAAGTTCTCCAAAACTATTGGGTCTTCATGCTAGAACTTGTAGAAAGAGGATAAGTCTTCTGCAAATACTGAAATATTTACAGCTAGTCAGACCAGGAAAGCTCTGTTAAAAAATGCTTCTAGATAAACAGATCTGTTGATTTATACAAAGCAACACACCTGATATTCCCTCACCTCAAATGATGGTCATTCACAATGCTGCACTTGGGTGGCATTTATCCTGAGAAAGAGGAGATGCCTGTTTGTCACATCATGTGCCCTGTAGCAATAAAACTGATACTTATAAAGCACAGATTTACTAGGAAGCTTAAGCCTGAAGAGGAAATAGACTAGGAACAGAGAAACTATTCCAACTGCAGGTGGTCTTCACATCACCAAGGTTCAACTGCTTTACAAATTAGACTTTCAACATAACAAGGCTTTGCTTGGCCTGTCAGACTTCAGGTTAGCTGAATGAACTGAGATTCTATTTCCCTCCTAGATTCTTTTATACTCTTCATATGGTAAGCATCAACACTATGCAAGTAATGAGTATTCCTAATAGAGAGGAAAAAAAATCACACTGCTTTTATAACTGAAGTATCAAAATGCATTTAAACATTCTATCATTTCTATCAATGCAACAAGTAAAACAGTAAAACATTGTATTAAGTAAATGATTTCTCAACCTGAAAAACAAAATTTACTAACAATCTGAGAAATGCAAGAGCTTAACAAAAACACGAAGGCAGTTCTAGTAATTTGAACACTTTGTTCCTACCTCGTTTGCCGCCTGTACAATAGCATTAGCAATCTTTGGGTCGAGACCATAATCTTGATTTACTTCAGCAGCTGCTCTCTTCAAAATGCCAAAAGCCCTTATAACTTGAACCTAAGACACAAGGGTAAGTTTAAATACACATATTTTTCCCCTCAAAAGGACATGTTAGGAATCTATAGTGCATGTCTAGCTCTAAACCAAACTCCTTCTGATCTTAAATCCAGCAGTAGTCCATCAATCAAACCAGAGAGCAATCAGGTCACATGCCCTATGCTGCCATTAACAGTAACATTCTTCTGAGCAGTCCAGAGAACAGTGCACAGCTTTCTTTGAAAGTCCAGGTATGCTCTGAGTATCAAAGACTACATATATTAAAATTGCACTGGTTAAATTTCTAAAATATCCTTTTAAGGGAAAACTAACGTGTTTCGGTACATGGAAAATCACTATGTGACAAAGCATTGTACACACACTAATGATCTATGCACAGTTACATGTGAAAAAGTAACTTTGTATCAACTCATGCTACGCTAAACACCCTCAATAACAAACAATACAAATGCTACAGCACATTAATTTTTCCATTCGCTTTTCATCGCTGGAAAAATGAAAGATAGATTTCTATTCATCCTGGTTATTAAAAAATTAAGCAGCACAATAAAAAAATTATTCACAAGCAATATTCATTTTATTTAAAATCATAGAATTTCAGGGTCTGGAATGGACCCAAGAGATCATCTAGTCCCAAACCCCTCGGCCATGGGTGAATTTCAGGGGCTGGAATGGACCCAAGAGATTATCTAGTCCCAAACCCCTCGGCCATGGGCAGGGACACCTCCCCACTAGCCGAGGATGCTCAAGGCCTCATCCAGCCTGGCTTTGAACACTGCCAGGGTTGGGGCAGCCACCACTTCCCTGGGCAACCTGTGCCAGTGTCTCACCAGGAACAAATGCAACAAAAAAATATTTCTGCAACAGAAGAATATGTTGCCATGGAATTTCTATCCTGAATTAAAATTCAAAGCTGCCCATGCTTTCAGCAAAAGTCTAAGAAAAAGGTATTCACTTCCACATCCAAAACAAACTTAAGAAATGAGCACAGATTTGAATTACTCACTGGCATCCTTTCTGAAACACCTCCAATCTTGAAGTTCATGGTAGATCTTACGGTCTGGGCACCATAGTATTTGTCACTTGGGACCTTCAGTTCACCAAAGGTATCATATTCTATCCTAAAAGCCTCTTGAGTGGACTGTGGAAAAGGAAAAAATTTCAAACACTGGTAAACAACACATCATTTTTGAAAGCAGGTAGTGAAGGAAAAAAGGTTCAAGAAAGGGGAAAAATTACAGACCAAAGACATGCAGCTACTTCTAGGTATTTTACTAATTTTATCTTCAAAGTTAGAACATTTTTCTGGTTTAAGCACCTGTCTCAGTAAAAGTCACAACTGTGTAGCCGAACTGACCCACTGGTGACAAGCAGCAGTGCAAGACTTGAGACCTTGGCTGCCCACTGTATGAAACAGTCATCCTGATGAGAGACCCTGTTTCTCCTTATCTAAGAACTGGTAACTTAGCTAAGAATTTGCAGAATTGGTGTTTTATTAAAACCAAACTGAAGAACTAGCATGGTAGGAATTCAGGTAGCATCCACACAATCAACATACATGTAGCACAATTCCTATCTGAAATCCACACTGCACGTGACACTTAATACTGGAAGGGAGCAAATGACTAACCCGGTACCAAGTTACTGACCACAAATTATCTTCTTTAGCCTAATAAACCAGGAATACAGATTATGGGTCTGGACAGGAAGCAAGAGCAGTTTATTTTTCCTCTCCCCACACCTCAGTCAGCAAAGTCCCAATTTTCTGTGAGAAAGGTATTCATCCTTCCCTAGAAAAGGAGATTACCTTCTTCCAGAGCCTTCAGGAAGGGAAATAAGTCTTTTTCAACTTTTTATCATGTATAGAGTGAAACAATCCCAGCCCCTTGGTAGGGTATATACATATACAATGCTGGGTCCTGACCTAACCATGACCCTCAGGGCTGAGTCCTTGGGAAAGCTCTATCAAGAGAGTCAAGTCAGTGCTGCAATGCAGTGAAAAGAAAATCAAATGCAGGGAACTATTAAGAAAAGCAGAGGACAAAAAAAGAAACGCTGCTGTGCCACCATGATTCATCTACAGTTTGAGGTCTTTGTGCAGATTTGATTCTTTCATCCCCAAAAGATATATTACTGGGAACAGTTCAAAGAAAGGCAATAAAGTTGATGAAAGGTAGGGAACAACTTTCTTAACAAAAGTGACCTTTTTGTTCAGAAAAGAGATAACGTGGGGATTGAAGGAAAACTGAGGTCAATAAAAGCACCAGTATTAGCTGCTCACTTCCTCTTCCAGTACAAGAAAGAGGAGCCATAACATTAGGCTAGTACAAGTCAGGTTCAAAGCAAGGGTAAGGGAGCAGCTCTTCACACAAGTCACACACTGACCAAACTCCTTGCCAGCTGATGCTGCAGATGCAAGAAGTCCACGTGAGTTCAGGGAAGGTGAGATAAGCACTCAGAAGAAAGATCTAAAGTGGGTTGTTATACAAACCACAGACTCAGGAAATACCCTGATATGAAAATCATAGAATCACTAAGGTTGGAAAAGATCTCCAAGATCACCAAGTCCAACTTGTGATGGTTACCACCATGGCAACTAAACCTTAGCATTAAGTGCCACATCCAGTTGTTTCCTGAACACTTCCAGGAATGGTGACTCAAATGCCTAACCACTCTTTTCAGTTAAGAAATTCTTCCTGAATTCCAACAGATGGGATCACTGATGCACAGCCTCCAAAACTCCTGCTTTTGATATTTGGATGCCTTGTGTAAGCAGCCAATGTCAAGCTTTCACTGAGCCGGATAAGCAGAGCCGATTCAGTTCCAAGCCCTGCCCTCAATATCATCAGTGGTAAAAAGTTAAGCTACTAGTAACATTTCAGATGAAAAAGCACTTACACAACTGATTCCTCAAACTTACATCATTCCAGTGTCAACAATGATGAAACAAAGTTAAACAGGATCAGTACATCCTCGTACAAGTACCTTTTAGCAACGAAATCATTAGGAAAAAAAGAATACTTCCCTAGCCAGTTCCACATTACAAATTTGCAAACTCCAATGGAGTTAACAGGGTAAGGTGAATGACATTTGCTGATTCATAGAGTAACAAGTGACATTAGGTAAAAAAAGCAAAGCGATACTTTTCATCCATACTGAAATAACTGAACTGCAGTGTTACCTTTGGATTGATGGCGCAGCCTGCATGAGCCACTGTCTGAATTTGAATCTAGCAAACATGCTCCCCCCGCTGCTCAGCCAGAACTCACCCTCCTGAGTGGCTTTATGAGCTGAATTTCCCAGTTGCCATACGTAAAGCAGTTTCTGCAGTCACTTCCTGCTATAAAATGGTGCATCAGTAGCACATCCACATCAGCCCTCCATTTCCCCATCAGTGGGGTACAGAACCAAAAAGAAGACCTGGCAACTGTGCCATAATCCAAGGCAAACTCCTGTGCTCACCTGGTTTCCATCATAGCTAAATCAGCTCAGAACTCCTATTCCTTTTTTCCCTTTACAGAATAAATACATTTTTTGAAGAGGCCTTACAAGGTATGCTCTGCCCTCCAAAATCCCACAGTCCAAAGCTTGCCAAGTTAGGCAAACAGAACTGTACCTTTGCCTTGTTGCAGGGAACTAATCAGCTGGACCTGATTGCACCACAGTGCACTGGAGATACTCAAATGGCAGCACTGCTGCAATAATGCTTCTTGTGGAAAATTACATTCTGATTTACGGATCCAACAACTTTTGGATACAAGTACTGCAATTCAAAGAATCATAATTTTTAGCATGTCAAAAGGAATCTTTTGAGGCCATGGGAAAACTGAATTTGTGCTCAACCGTTCTCCTCCAGCACATGATAAATGTTTTCATTTTTAAGTGTCAATTCTCCTTTACGGCATCATTTGAGCCACCAATTCCGCAATTTACCCTTTAGAAACCAAACCCAAATATTTTACAACATCAAGCGACAGAAGGACCATTACGACCACAATTTCCCCTCAAAACATCTTGTGCAATTCAGCTCTAAGTTAAGGCAACACAGCAGCTGTACTGCAGGACAGCATGAACCTTTCGCTGTGGCTACACAACCCATTTCAAAACGACTCCTGCTGATGAAAAAAATCTCTACACACATCAAAAAGTGATAGTTTGGGTTTGTAGGGTTTTTTAACTTAAATACTGGTTGGTACATTTTTTGGCGATCCTCTTGTAAACAGAAACGTACAGAACTTTTCCTGCAAGAATTCTACAGCTGCTTGACTTCCAAATTCACTGAGTGACATTTTGAAATGACTACTGCTGTGATTTAAATCCAAGCAACTAACAATGCCTGTTCACAGGACAGGTTATATTTCTGAGCAGCAAAGAGCAAAACACCTATTTCTTGTAAAATTGCAGCCTTTCATAAACACCAAATCTTCAGCAAGTAAATGAAGGCCATGATCTATAATGTTTTTTTCAGATGATGCCAAATGGAAAAATAAAAAAGGGAACCATCCAACAAGTCAGTGGTTTGAGTTACATGGTCAGCCTTATTATGCAGATAAGTTTCATTCACCACGCAGTTCATTCACTCATTGAGAAGTCTGGTCTTTTAAGTGCTATTTTGTACACATTAATATTACAGATTACAGACTAACATCCTAGTTACTTTTATTAACTAATTTAGTAAACTGAGGAATTAATAAAATTGCGAACACCCCACTTTCTGCCGAAATTTTTCCGTCAGTCTGAATTACCTCTTTGTTTTATGGGGTGAACTCACAGAGAAGCACCTGAGGCTAAGGCTTCCATGCAACATCCTAGGTGTTATTACCAGGATTTGAAGTTCCATATTCGAATAGCATTTTTGCTTCCACGTAGAACCACATGAAATAAGTCCCACTCCCATCTGTGCCCAGGCCCACAGACCATACCTGAACAACTACTTCTGAATTACCTCTTTGTTTTATGGGGTGAACTCACAGAGAAGCACCTGAGGCTAAGGCTTCCATGCAACATCCTAGGTGTTATTACCAGGATTTGAAGTTCCATATTCGAATAGCATTTTTGCTTCCACGTAGAACCACATGAAATAAGTCCCACTCCCATCTGTGCCCAGGCCCACAGACCATACCTGAACAACTACTTCTCACCTAAAAGCACCCAGGCCAACAGACCATACCTGAACAACTACTTCTCACCTAAAAGCTCCCTAGCTGTCAAAGATACTCCAGAAGCCCCAATTTCTGTGAGGATACAGCTTTTTCTTCTTTGCCCCCCAACAAAGGTGCAAACATAAGCTAGTAAGAAAGTGCCTGATATTCCTGTGGAAGCAGCTGCCACATGGCCCAGCCCTGCAACAGCAGGTCGTGTACTAACACCTTTCTATTTCTATCATTTTTTTTCCTGGTTGGAAGAGACCTCAAAGATCATCAAGTCCAACCCTACCATTGTTATTAGACCATGGCACTAAGTGCCACATCCAGTCTCATCTTGGAAACCTCCAGGGATGGTGAATCCACCACCTCCCTGGGCAGCCCATTCCAATGTCTGACTACTCTCTCTGTAAAAAATCTCTTCCGAATATCCAACCTAAACCTCCTCTGGCAGAGCTTGAGCCTAACACTACCCGCTTACCCGACAGGATGCCTTTCCTTTCCTTTCTTTCCTTTCCTTTTTCCTTTCCCTGCCCTAGAATCACAGATTCCCTCCCGTTTCCCTCCCGCACACCCCGCGCGGGAGCGGCGGGCGCTG